>NW_010292019.1:9356-29520 GCF_000700745.2 Antrostomus carolinensis
AGTAAAATGAGGAAATTACATCCTGTGAAAAGTGAGGAGTTTCATCATGGAGAGAAGCCTAAGAGGAAATAACTGTTCAAAATAGATAAATAAATAAATAAAAGCAGAGATCTCACACTGACAACTACAAAACTCCTTCACAGCTATCCACCTCCAATCATTCTCTCATAATCAGCGAACAGAGGACTAACTCTTATCAAAAGAAATTTGTTAAGAAACATTCCTGAACAGAATAATTGGCAAGTTGTGTGTTTGCAATTACAAAGAAAATCTCACGGGCAACTCCTCCAGGGCAAACCAACTGGATTTTTAATTGCAAAAATACTAACTGTATGTGTGTGTCAACCATCTAGGTACATTCTGTATATCGGGAGCCATGTACATAAATGATGAACTCTTTGCAAGTCAAGTTTCTATGCAGCCATTAAACGCAAACAGTTACTATGCAATCTCCAATGGAAATCAAATGAATATAATAAAAATAGTTTAATGTGTGCATAACATGGCATACAGATGCTCCTTATACAACATGAAGAGCTGTTACAGTATAACTCATCTATCATGATAATCACTTCTTTCTTAAGGTATGGAATCCCGAGCAGAAGTGCACATGTAATCGCACGCCTGCTTTTGCATATGCAACTGCTGTCTCTGCAGGCATAATTAAATATGGATATTGCTACATAAAAATCTAGTCATTTACAGATGTGATTTTCTCTCAAAGTCTTTCTAACATATCCTGGACTATCTGACTGGACTTCTGGCTTGGTGCTAACAGAGCCCCCTTATATATTCTCCATTTATTTACTGCATTCCCAGCATGTAAGAAGAAGGAAACACCTATACTTAACTGCAAGCAACTCTACAAAATTGCAAAGGTGAAGGGCAAAATCAGCCAGAACCTTATAGCGTTTAATTTTTACACTGACATCCCCATTCAGCCTGACTTTTGCAAATTCAACTTTAAGGACATGGTGAAATATCACTGAACTGAGCAGGGACAACAGCAAAGTGCACGTGGAAGCAGAACGCTGATGCTTACGGGGTAGGAATGCAATTCGGTGGAGAAGGCGCTTGGAGCCCTGCAGATGAGGAGCAAGGGGATGCAGGACCATGTGCAGGCAGCAAAGCACAGCTCTGCCTCCACCCTGGAACAGATCAGTGGGAGGTTTTACCCCCCCATCTCTGCGTGGCCTGGGCTGCAGTGGTATTGTGCCCGTGGGAGGTGCCACCTCTGCCACGTGGACCCTCACCTCTCCAGGCACTGGGAATGGGGCTGCCATCATCAATTTGAGCCAGCCCACGCACTAGAAAACTCTAGTTTCAACTCAAATGTGCAATGTCTGGGCAGCCTCCAAGGGGTAAAATGGGGTGATCTCTGGAGAAAACGGGGCTGGTAGAGAGGAAAACAAAAGCAACGTCAAGGAACTCTACTAATGGCTGGAACCATTGATTTGACCACGACATACTGAGGGAACTTTCTGCCCCCATATTGGGGCTGTAACAGACTTTCAGACTCATTGTTCTTTGGCTTGTTAGTTCCTCCTGGTTCTAGCAGGATTCATCGACTATGTCTACAGCATGAAGCACCACCAATGGCCAGCGCTCATGCATACATACGCGCACACAACTTTAGCAAAATGTTTCTGGTCAAAAATAAAAGCAGAATCCACCCCTCTGTCCTTGACATATAGTGCAAGTGACACCCACAATACTGCATATTTAACTTCACTTTCAAAAAATCACCTTTTAGACATGATATCTAAAAGAGATGGGAGAGGAACAAAGCTGCCCATGCCTTTAAAGTAATGGAATGAAAAAAAAGCCGAGGAATGATGTTAAACAAAATTTGCTGATACATCCTTGCCAAAACTGCAATAATGATAAATCCACTGTAAAGAATAAAAGGTTTATTCACAGAGGAAAAATGGAGGGATCTGCACTCTGAATTCCACTGGAAGCTTTTGAAACTCCACCCTTATATAGCACAGCCAGGTGCCAAACTTCACAAATCTGCTAGCAACCACTTGCAAAATTACCCAAGAATCAAACGAGTAACAAGTTTTTCTACCTTTGGGTGTTGATTGTAACCATATGCAATTAACATAAGTAAGAAAAATAAGAATAACAAAAATTACATGAATGTGTAGTTATTTTTTTCTTACCCTCCTCCTTTACCCAGTATTGTAGGAGCATAAAGACCTTAAAACTTTCTAACGTTCTTTCTCAGGAAGCTTCTGCAAGGTCAGGACGTCCTTCCAGTACTCACCAGGTCTGAAAACTCATGGAAGCAGGTTCCCTCGAGGAAATTTTTCTAACAACTATATCAGTAGATGGACTTGTGAGTCCTTGGTTTTCTTCAGGAGTTTGCCAAGATCAGCTTTAACAAAGAACAGCTTTTCTGCTTCCCCCTTTTATTTATGTGCAGAACATGAATACTTCTCTACCTCAAAGGACTTGATTTTCTAAATCACTTTGAAATCCTCAAAAGCCACTATAAAACCAGTTATCCTGACTGAGATCGGGACAGGAAAAAGGGCACAGAAGGAACCCTACCGTGTGGGTTTGACAGGACCATGTGTGTGACCTGCACAGTACTGCACAGGATTTAGTGTCTCAGGGCATCAGTCGCAAAGAAGCCAGTGAGGCTGCCTGTCAGCACCACTAAATTGTTTTGTTTAATTTTTTTTAAGTACTAATAAAAAGGAAAAAAAAAAAATTGCAAAGCAATCAGATTAAAAATCATTTGCAACTACAGAAATAATATTTTAACAACTAGAGAATAAGGGAAACCCACTTTGTAGCTTCACCGGATCAGTTCCATCTGTTATTTTAAGGGGTGAAGCCTGAACTGAGAAATCTGTGTCACACAGAGGCCGGCAGGTTTGTGAACCCTGTCGGGAGCTGCTTAACAGTTGGTCTTAATCGTTTTCCAAGGCACAAAGCTGAGATCAAGATGAATCTGTTTCCCACATTGTTTCCTCCCAACAGGGTTGGATTTCAGATTTGCCTGGATTAGAGTAAAGCCACCGGAATTCCCCACCTGGACATTAAGAAGGTTGGAGGCCTTGATTTCAAAGGGAAGTGGTATGCAGTAATTCCAGCCTGGCCCCATGGGACTACAACTTTCATTTCTAATCAGTGAATTGTCTTTGCTTTGTGCAAAACATTTTTTTATTTTTTTCCTAAGAGGGAGATTTTATTACATCTCCCTCTTTATCATTTTCTTTTTGAGCCAACATATTTTTAGCCTAAATACTAATAAATTAAAAGCAGAATCATTAGATCACCTTTTTCAGAGAAATTAATAACAGGACTGAGTTTTTAAATCCCATTCTGTTCTGCCTCACCTTTAATTTGTTTATATGTTACTTTTTCATGTAATCGGCTTGGACTCTGTATCTGTGCTGAGCTGTGCTTTTTTCTCGCTGCATGTTGCAAAGGCAGAGACCAAGACATGAACCATCTGAACCTTTATCTTACAAGTGCATTTACCCAAAGGTCTGCACGTATTTCAGCTCAAGAGTAGGAGAGGAAGGTCTGGGCTTCTCAAAAGCCTCTTTGGCTAAAGTGAAGAATAGCATTCCTTCTCTTACAAAGCCAAAAACGTGATAGCATGCATAACTCTGTGCAGAAGCCTCCTCTAGATGATGGGCTCAGAAAAGACTGGCCACCCAACATCCAATTTGCAAAGCATTGCAGGTTTCCTCAGCTCTCTCACAGGAGGATGGATCCTGGTACCATTCCCCTCACACCCTGCTCTACCCTCCTGAAGTCCTGAGCACAGGCAGACACACTGCCCCCACTCCCTGCCAAAAAAAAAAAAAAAAACAAACCAAAACCAAACCACAAAACAAAACCAACCCCAAAAGCTAGGAAAATAAAAGAGTGAGTGGGAAAACATAATTTTCCTGTGTAGTCTGTGCTGGGTTGGGGAAGGAGTTTTAGCTGCAGGAGAAGCCCTTCTGCTGGTATAAACAGCAGTCTCCACTGGATTAGCTTGCTGATGCAGATGAGGCTGTAGAGGCCTCTCTGAGGTAACATAAATGACAAGATCCGACTATCAGAAAATTTTCTTTCAGCAGTTCTCCCGAGAGGAAAGGAGATCGCACCAAACCAACAGCACCAAAACCACCCACAGGGACTGGCAGGACTTCCTGATGTGAGCATGTCCTGTGGGAGGCAAGGACATGGTCTGGAAAAGTCCAAGTGTTTGTCTTGGCAAACTCCAGCCCATCTCAATGTTTTATCCATTGAGCTTCAGCTTCCATTAGCTCCCCAAGAGGGTTTACCCTGCCAAAGATTTTCCTGTTCCCTGTTCCAGGCAGTCAAGTTCAACTCATTTTAATAGACTCCATAGGAAGAGCTTTGATTTTGACCCCTGTGAAGAAGTACTTTTGATGAGAGAAACAGAAACTAAGGCTACAGCAACGTTTGCATCACCTGCGTGGCTGGGAAGAGTATTCAAATATTATTGACTTGAATCTGGAGAACTAAGATGCTTACATCTTAGATGAGCTTGGATAGCTCAGATAAAAGGTTTTAATTTACCTCTGCTGAAGGCCAGGTGCTACTTGCTCACTGACAGGCAGAGGCAGCATGACGTGGGATGGCTGATGGAGTTACCACTTCCACAGCTGCCCCTGCTTTACCTTGAATCAAGTTATCCATTATCAATCCACTCCTGGGGCTTGACAATTTACAACAGGCATTTAAGCCATCAGCTAGTTCCTTTTACCTTAACCATCACTCTCTCAAGTGCAGCACTTGAGGACACTGATGACAGACAAACTGCTCTGGCCATTGTAGAGTGGTGCAAAGCAAGCAACCAGCCATGGTCCACTCATCAGCTGCCCCGAGCCACCCAACAGAGCTTTAATTTACCTTAACCATTGGGAAGGGCAGAGAGAGAAAGAGTTTAAAAACATGGGCAATTCCTCCACATCTTCTCTCTGCAATGTTACATTGTAAGGCTGGCCACTTGCAGGACAAGAAGAAATTCCTGAAGTTATAATGAGAAAGAGGCCATTTTCCTTGCTTGGCTGTGATATAGCAGTCCTGTTTCATATCAATGGAGCAATGAGACCTGAAGCAAAATGCAGGACTGGATATTGTCACATACCAGTGGAATATTGCAATTTGGAGAAAATCTCACATTCACAGAAAAAAGCTCCACCACATTCCTGGATTTAGAACAATAACCGAAGACAAAAGCCACCAACT
Source organism: Antrostomus carolinensis (assembly GCF_000700745.2). Taxonomy (NCBI): domain Eukaryota; kingdom Metazoa; phylum Chordata; class Aves; order Caprimulgiformes; family Caprimulgidae; genus Antrostomus; species Antrostomus carolinensis. The sequence goes on from NW_010292019.1 coordinate 14,580, forward strand.
GCTCTTCCAGACAAGTAGGGGTTCACCTCGTTCAACTCAACCCTATGTGAAGTGCCACACAACAAGGTAGTGAACCAACGTGCTAAATACACTATCAAAATAATTTCACAATCTATTAAAAAAAAAAAAAAATCTTTACAAACTTCACGTGATGATGTTTGAAGGTTTTGTAAGAACATTTTTATCTGTCTGACAGCATGTGTTTTCAATATAGACATATTTGGGCCTGCACGTTGCTATTTTAGTGCTAACATTTACAAGCTTATTTGCTGAAGGCAATTTTTAAAGACATTTTTTCAGCGGCCAAGTCCAGATCCCATTGAAGTTAACTGGAAGACTCCCACTGACCTCAATAGGAAATGGCTCAGACGGTCAGGGCTGGATTCAGAGCTGCTAAAACTCACTGAAATGCTACAAGTGGAGTACACAGCTCATGGGTAAGCCCAGGAAGAGAACACCACCATTAGAAATAATAAGAGGAGGATATCCATTAGTTAATATATTAGGACATGGTGCCATGTAATTTCTTCTCTGGTTGTGCCAGTGTGACAGATTTCCATCTTGTGCCACAGGTCACCACTAGCTTTTGACAACAAGATGGTTTGTGGGGCTGTGCACTACTGCTTGTGCTCGCTGAACCTGAATGTGAAAAAAAATTCCAAGCAAAAAAACCTCAGAGAAGGAAGGATGTTTTCAGCAATCCAGAGTGGTCTTGCTGAAATTACAAGAATTATTATTGACTTTTTAAAGTCAATCGTAGACAAAAGTGCCTGGAGAGTCCCAGCTTTACTTCTTCTTTCAGATAATTATTTTCCTCTAGTTCATCACAACCAAGAAAACTTTGTTTAATAGCTTCTAATATTGCTTCCATGACTGTAACTCTACTTCCTTCATTTGACTGGAGAAAGAGCTTAAAAAAATTCCTTACAGACAGCTTTTTTTTTTTTTTCTTCCTCTTTTTCTCGTTATAAAATCTACAGATGCTACAAGGGCACAAGGGATGGAAAAAGTATTTAATTAGTATTTCCAGAAATATCCTCGCCTAACCCATAATGAGGTCATGCCAGATCATAATCCTCCTCAAATGCAAGAGACAAAGTGATTTCCTTTCATACAACATCCTTTTTTGGGTGCAGCATCGACAGCTTTTCTGTGGTTTCAAAGAAAAAATAAAATAGAGTCAGTCTGAGTGGGGGAAGTCTAGAAACGCCCAATACATTTTCCTGTGAGATGAATTCAGCCTCAATGAAGACATGGGTGAGATTTAATACAACCAGGAAGCTTTCTTTTAAAGAAAATAGAAGGGAAAAAAACCCCACTAAACCCAAACCACAGCTCCCATCTCCATGTGCCCAACTGAACTCCTTTGAACTGTCTGCTCAAATAATATTTCTTTTAAATCACTCAGGGTGTGTTTGGGCTACCTGTGTCTATTTGCCGTTCCTCCCGCCTGCAGGAACTGAACCTGACTCCTGGGTGGACCCTGGAAAACACAAAGCACTGCAAATGCCACCAGCCTTGTGGTCCAGCGGTTGGACAGATCAGTGCTGGTGTTGCCAGGGCTTGGTTTGCACCAAAGAGGTGCTGGCAGCAGATACAAAGGTCCTGAGACCAACCCTCTGGTTGGCAAGGTAATGTCTCCTCCCTTAGTGTTTCCAGCAGCCAGAACACTGCTGGGTTTTGAAGACTCTTCAAAAAGAAAAGACTGTCCCCTCAAACAGTCTCTCCTGAGCACAGGATATGGAGGAGGAGAGGTTCTGAATCTCAGGAAACACAGAGGCCATGTAGCCTGATCTCCTTATAACAGACTTCATGGGCTTTCATTAATTTCTCCCTAAAAGAAGCCCAGTAGCTTTCCTAGCTTCTAAAAAGAAACTTAGCTCTGTCCCAGCTAAAAACCAGGACACTTGTACATAGCAAAAATACTAACTTGGAGAAAAGCTTCCAATCTCATCTTGATGAAGCCATCAAGAGCTTGAAACCCCACCAGTTCTCCTAGTGGCCTACCCCAATAATTATTCAACTCTACTGTTACATTCAGGCAGACAGCAAAGCTCGGGTGGACACCTGGTTTTGGCTTGTGGCTGGCAATAGTTCATCAGCTTTTCCTCACTGGAATAACGAGCCAGAGAATACAGAGCATTTTGTCTTCTTTAATACTCCAGAATTAAGATAAATCAGAAAGAGGATATTATCTGCTGTATTTGCCCTCTTCTACAAACACAACCATGTGTTATTTCACTATAGAAATCACCGGGCAAAGCTGATTTACTGACCAGTCTCTGGAAGCCAGTGGTTCTCCACTCCTCTCTCCCATCCCCCAAAGTTTATTGTTGAGTTCTTGGAACATCAAGTACAGAGTGTGAAATAATTTAATGGTGGGGGGATTTTTCACCCTCCTTTTCTATCCCAATATGACTAAATTTATTGATTTTGGATTGCTGTAAATTATAATGTAATTATCCTGCTGCACAAGCAGCTTCCCATTCCAGAAATTAAAAAGCAATTCAGGTAAATGATCTTTAGCTATCATGGTGCATCCCTGCAGAACTCATTAAGCTGGTGGATTAGACGGCACACCAAAACTTTTACAGGGCAGGTGACATTGAAAACTATCATGCCTGGAAATACAGTACTTCCTTGGGAAGATAATAGGGGCAAAGCACCTGGTGTGGATTTTTTTTTTTTCTTTCCTGATAACTTTGAAATGCTATCGACTTGTACATCTCCCAGGATTTCTAATGACCCTTTTTAAAAATAAACACCTTTCCTTTGAGACAAGAATACTATTAAGTAGGAAAATTTAAGAAATGGAAAACGTCACACTGCCATTCATAGAATCTCATTATCTGATCCTGTTGGATCTCAGGTGGAAAAGCAGCTCATGCGAGTTGGAGTCAGCAAGTACTTTCTGAGGTGTGAGACTCAAGTGGCACTGAAGAAAGCTCATACTAGATTTCTAGACAGCTAATTTCCCAGCTTTCCCTAAAGAAAGCTCTATCTGGTGGGATCTTTAAAAGATTAATCACTGACTGATTGTAGTCACAGAAGATATTGCCATACGTGCCAGCACAACCGTTCTCAATCCCTCTGTCTTGCCCAAAGGTTAAATTTTGGTTCCCTAAAGTTGCCTGCTCCCAATTCAATCAGTTAAGGCATTTCAACTTGCTGTTCTATGCTACTGTGATACTGCAAAGCAGCCATCATCAGACTTCACACCAAAGGCAGCTACAGTCACTGGCAGATGAAAGGATACATGCACCCATAGTTTGCACATCATAAAGTTTGTAAAATGCTTTGAGGATGAAATGTGCTACATAAATATAACAGGTTATTAAGTTTCTTGGTGCCATTTCCTTCATCTAAGTCTGCAGTGGTCTTCATTGGATGTGCCTCAACCTGCTCCTAGTGTCCTGGCTTTGTTTCTCCCTTGCCCCAGGAGAATTGATGATGAGTCTGTCACACCTTCTAGCCAGCCCTGCACAGCAGCTGTGTCAATGTGGGACATCCCTCCGGCTTTTGGGCTGCGCCTGTGCAGCCTCTCTGCTGGACTGCTGGGAAAGCAGCAGCTGCCAGACTTGCAAGACCCCTCTTTCTCCCACCACTCTCCCTAATACAGACCTTAATTAATATTGAAGGCAGCTACCATTTCCGAGCAGGACAGTGCAGATCCTCAGGATATTAGCCAAATACAGCAGAGATTTACACACTTGTCAGCATAGCCAGGGTACGCAGAAAAGAAGCCAAAACCTTCAGTTTAAAAATCTCCTACACCATCATAAATTTCAACTTTATCTGCAAGTTCTTCTCACTGTGAAAGTTCACTAGTTCTGTTATTTCACTTCTAGTAAGTACCATGTCCTAATTTGGACATTTTTGCAGCATTCAGCTGAATTCTGAAGATATATGACATACCCCGGTAGTCTTGTCTCCCATTAAAAACAATCTATTAACTCAGTGTCTCGTGAAAGACCAAATTATAATATCTGGACTCTGTTTCTAGCAGAGAGGGCTCAGCAATCCCTCTCCCCATCTCACTGACACGTGGTGCCACAATTACACAAGGCGCTGCGGCAGAAGCACGGGACATCAGTGCAAATCTCAGTTCTTTTTTGGGATGCACACATACTTTTCAAATTTCCTAAAAGGAGAGATTATTTGGTTTTGGCCAAGCATCTGAAACCACTCGCAGGCCACACACAAGTTACCGAGTAAGCAGACGACATCCTCTTCTCAAACCCTCATGGACACAAACAGATTTTGAAAACATGTACTTCAACCACCTCAGCAAATTGTTTCCCCGGTGCGTTTGCGCCCGGAGCCCAGGGCCTGCCCTCCCTCCTCCTCCTTCCCCCACCCTGTTCACTGCTCACAGCAATGAGGACATTTTTGCTGGACTGAACCTGCTCCAGTTCTTTTAAATAGATTTAAACCGTATAATTTGATTGCGACCACAGGCAGTTTTATTGCCCTGATTTATATGGAATCTTGCAGGGGTTTGCACTTTTTTTTTTTTCCCCTTCCCTTTTTTTGGTAAGCAAGTGAGATTCATAGAAGTCCTTTCCTTGCTCCAGCCTGAGGACAAGCTGTCGGATCTCCAGGGCTTCCCACAAGGGCTGTGGCAGGCCTGGATGCCACTCTCCCTCTCCCCTCACCACGGTCTCAGAGGGGGAAGCACATACCTCAGGAGCTGGCTGAAGCTTCTCCTGGAGCACAAACTCTCCCAATGGCCCTAACTGCAACACAGCACTTCACTTGTCCTGTCTGAGAGGATGGTCAAAGTGACATCTGGGGCAATTGATGTTGCCGCTCCCCTTACCCACCGATACTCCAATGGAAACCTCAGTATTTCTCTGTCTCTTGCTCACTAACCCTCCAGAAAATCTCGCAGGAAAGTGAGCAAAAGGTTTCTTTGACCAAGCCACCATTTCTACAATCCAAATTGCCAGGGATAAAAATCCAGGCAGGTCTGCCATGGATCTAAGGCAGATGTGGCTGCCGGGCCAGGTATGCTGCTACCAACTATCTGCATTCCCAGGGCACACTAAACTTGGGATCTGTATTAGTATTCTCCGGCAAGCATCCAGCAGATATTAAATACCAGCCTCCCTGGAGAACTTGTTACCTCCTCATGCTTGACTGGGTGAACATAAGTGAGAGCCGTGCTTGTATCTGCTACCTGAAGAGGCTAGATGAAGCCTATCTGAAACATGCCAAGGCCCCATACCTGTCATTACCATACCAATTTCCTGAAAGAAAATCCTGCCTGTCTTCCGTTTAATCTGTTCTGTCTCATTACGTGACCAGAACACGCTGTACTAACTAAAAAGACAGGTCAGTATGTGACTCAAAACCTCATTTCTGTTACTTACCTAAAGGATTACTGCCTGGATAAGCATCATGTTTTTGAATAACAATAAAAAAGTCCACCAATAGTCCTGTCCTGTCACTGGCATGTGGAGGGCTAATTTTGCACTGGGCCATGGGCTTAGAGAAAGAGTTCATCAGAAATCCAGTCATCTCAGCTTGGTAACATCATCTTCACAACAAACATGGACTTTTTTCTAGCTTCTCTATCTTTTGCCTTTTTCTGCACCCAGCCAGTTCCTTCTTATGTTTCTACAACCATGTAACTCTTCTGTTCAAATACGTCACAACTTTTCCCTTTGCTACGAAGTTCTTCTCTTGAAGATCCCACAAAACGGTATCTTTTGGCTCAAACTGTGCTGTTACTGTCTTGCTCCTCACATCTCTGGACAACAGCTGGTCAAAGGCCTTCCAATCCCTCTATGCAACTCAGCCTTCCTCCCACACCTCTGGTCCAGGCTATCTCTGCTGCTCTGTAAATCACCTCATTTGAGTAAAGGCTTTGACCATAATTCACCATGTTTTCCATAGAAGACTCTAAACTTCACCACCACTCCGAGACTTCTGGCACCTTGTATCTTACCCCATCTAGTAATCATTTTGCAAAACTTGGAAGAGAAAATTGCATCTTCTCTACTTATGGGTTCACAAAGCACTGATCAAATACTGCTGACACCACCTTTTGCCTCACTTAGGAGCAAAAAAATTGATGAGAAAAAGTATTTCAAAATTACCTGAAGAACCATTACCAGAAAACTCACAAGCAACATGAGCCAGCACCCACTTCATGTGCGCCCAGAGGCAGACTGGGAATGCTAGGCTTGCACAGAGAATCATTGAATGGTTTGGGTTGGAAGGGACCTTTAAAGATCGCCTAGTCCAACCCCCCTGCAGTCAGCAGGGACATCTTCAGCTAGATCATGCTGCTCAGAGCCCCATCCAGCCTGGCTTTGAATGTTTCCAAGGATGGGGCTTCTACCACCTCTCTAGGCAATCTGTTCCAGTTCCAGAGGGTTTCAGCCCCTCATTGTAAAAAATTTCTTCCTTATATGTAGTATAAATCTACCCTCTTTAACTTTAAAACTATTACCACTTGTCCTGTCGCTACAGGCTCTGCTAAAAAGTTTGTCCTAATCTTTTTTATAGACCCTCTTTAAGTATCAAAAGGCTGCAATAAGGTCATCCCGGAGCCTTCTCTTCTCCAGGCTGAACAACTCCAACTCTCTCAGCCATCTACACCCTTTGTGAGCATCTGGAAAAACATCATTCCTCCTTTGTGTTATCTACAACCCTGGCATTCAAGGGCCAATTCCCTCTTCTGTTCTCATGCCTTAGTTGGTTGACATAGCCCTCAATTTCCCACTGTCTACGCACGGTTTGGGCCACCAGCCCCATACCTCACAAAACACAAGGTTAAATGAATCAAATTCAGGAGGACATTCCTGTTCTGTCCTCAGGATTTAACTACTGGAAGACTTTGAAGTTGGAAAAGAATAGTTTTTCCTTTGGGTCACAAAAAGGAAGAATAAACTAAAACCAGCTTTATAAGAGACATTGCAGATACAGGCAGTGAGGAAAGGCCCTTTGGGCTGATACTTAGAGAAGCTCATTTCTATCCCCGCTAAAGTGCTACAGAGGTTAAAGACCTGCTACAACCTTCCATAAAAGGCAAAAACCACATTAATAGGAAATGTGTTCCCCTCCCCCATTCCAAATGTATTTTTTATGAGTAAACATTTCTGTATTAAGACTTACTGTCTTCAAAGATCCCTTTTATGTCCCAAAGGTAACCATTTAAGTGGTATTATAACAGCCGTTACTTATCTTTACAATGGGCAATGCACATGAACTCAGTGTCTGAGACTTTAATTTTGCTATATATTTTTTAGTAACCACATATAAATCCAGCCTGTTTCAAGTGTCAGTGACTCTATGTGGTCGAAAGATAGCCTTGGATCTTATTTCAGCTGCTAAGACATTGTTTCAAGGAGAATTAAAATTAAAAGAAGCGCAGAGATTTGCAAAACACTTTTTTTTTTCCTCCAAATCTTTTTAGCTTGCTTACAGAAGTGATGCAGCATGCACAGAGCTCAGAAAGAGAGATGCAAATGTTTGTCAAACATTAAGCCATCTCATATCTATTTTAAGAGGCACTGCTCCAGCATTTGAAATACAGGACCCTGCAATAAAGATGTTTTAAGGATGGCTTTGTAACAGCACACAAAGTTTCCTCCAGAGTTTTCCAAAGGGAAAAAAATTGCACCAAACAATACAACAGTATTGCCAGCTCCTCTGCACCTGATTACAGTATTAGAGTGTGCTTGTGCACAAAAGGCTAACAGGAAAGAAAGCTGAAATGAAGGTGTTCTCTGAAACTGTCATTCCGTATCAGTGATTTTCTTTTCCTTCCATCACGTGTCCTCTAAAACAACACTTTTCCTAAGAGTTCAGTTACAAAGGACTTTGCTAAAACCTTTGTCTATTTCTTGGGTCAGGGTGAAACCCTGAAGTTCTGCATGGTTTCCATAAATTCATCCAGGTCTGTCCAAAACTCTGTCCAGGCATTTGAACTTCAACAAACCATTTGATGAAACTCACCCATGGATTACTTATGTAGGAAACCCTCTTAAACTGTGAAAAATCATTTTCTCTTGCTTTAATACAAGATATTTACACAGTTATTAACATGATGTTCTCCATCTGAGTTTGCCAGGTAGGATTTTCCTGAAAAACCTTCTTACTCCAGAGCACAGCGTGACCCCTTGGAATACAGTCAACTCTATGTATCCCCAAACAATTTCTCCACTATAGATATTGAAAGTGCCTTTGCTATAAGAATTTAACCTTATCTTCCCTAACCCTGCAAATCTGTTTTATTGGTCCCCTTTGAGAGCAGCAGGTTGACACCTCAGACATATGAACACGGTCACTCTTGTAGCACAGTGCCCAGAGCAGCAGCACCCTCTTGCAGGCGGTGGGGAGGGGGGAACGGCAACCTCTACGCAATCTGACCTGTTAAGTGCTTCAGTATGACCAATGCCATAAACATGCTAACCAGATGCTGATGGATGGGCCTCAAGGCCCAAAGAACAACACAAGTTCATTATATAAACGGGGAAGTGGAGGGAAGTCAAGCAGCTTTCCCAAAATCATGGAGGAAGTTTGGGGCTGGATCAGGAACTGAAACTAATTTTCTCCAGGCTCAGTTCTGTGCCCTCACCATAGGGAGCCACCAAAAAATTGGGTATCTTCACACAAGCAGCCTCTGGGAGTCGGGTCAGCTTCCCACAACACATAATAATTCCTCTCGTTAAAACAGGACGTGCAAACCAATGCCTAAAGTCCTCACCTTTGTGTTTCTCTGTTTTTACTTTTAAGTGTGGCTGTAAATGCCTCAGAAAGAACACCACCAGCTCTACCTGTGAATTGACATGAACAAGATTTAGTTTAACCTCGAGACTCATGAAGAAGGCTTGCACACAGGGCATCAATATTCACACCAGCCAGCATGCTGAAGTGGATGCTGCTTAGTTCCCCCCACTGCTGCTGGTCCACCACACAAAAACCAACCATAGACCAAGGTGAATTCCAGATAGAAAAACAGAGCAGAGAAATATCATTTTTTCCTCCTCACAAACAGAGCAAAAAATTTCACTTGGGGAAAATCTAAACATTTCCTAACACTCCAGACCCAGGGTCAGGAGTGCTGAGCCCTTACCACTCTCTCTAGGCTCAGACCATCTCGTTAGGTGCAGAAGTATCTCTGTTTTGTTTAAATATTAAACTATTGTTGAAGCAGCACACACGGGTCCAGGGGCTTACAAGATGCTACCTTCTCTATTGGATGGTTTTCAGGAATGCTCAAGCACTGATCTTTTGTATCAATACAACTGAAGTCATTAAAACATCTACTTTAACTGTTTACTTATGAATGCATCTGTTGCAAGCTGTGACTTTTTAATAAAATCTGTCAGAGTCAGGAGCTGATCCATGTAAGAGAAGAGAACAGCTTTCTGGCCAAAATGGCACCATTCAAACCCCACAAATGTCACTGTATTTTAAAAATCAAGTATTAGTGGCAGTAAACATAAATATTTTGCTTGCAATACTCCTGTTCTTATTTACAATTTACTTAGAATTGGAAGCATTTTCAATGGAATACAGTCTTAAAAATATCTGGGATTCCACGAGAAGGAAAGAGGTATGAAAAAGAAAAGGGGAAAACCCCATGGAGCTCTGTAACAGATTGTAGAAAAGGCAGAACTGATTGCCGAAGTTTGTGTGAAATCTTTTTCATTTGTGTTCATGTGGGATCACACTAAGTGATTTTTAAATTTATTTTTATTTTTGACTCAGTTAGCCTATGTGCCCAAACTTTTGTTCAGTTCTTCCTGCCAAGGTTTGCCTGATTTCAAGCCAGCACCACTACAGGAGTCACAGAACACCCAGTGCAGGTTGCTTCCAAACACAAGTAAGCGCACAAGTTTAACATAAACCTAAACCTAGACCAATTAGCATGAATAGACTTTATCCACTTTGTTCCTTCACAGTAAGACCTAAACTTACAATCTTGACTGAGGTTTATTCTCGTCATTACCATTAAGGTCAGAGAACTCATGCTGCCAAACACAGAACCCACAGAGAATGCATGGGATATTGATTTATTACAGAATTTAAGGTTTCGGCAAGTTATGTCCCACTCGGTTCTGGAAAAATTGTAGTCCCCCAATTCCAAGCTTACTGTGCTAGGTACTGGACAAAGGCAGTGCCAAAAATGGGTTTAAATTCAGAAACATCTTCTTATTATTGCTACTGAACTTTTTTATAGCCTTATACAACCGAAAGGAATGGTACTGACTGCTGCAATGTGATGTTCTCAAAGGCACTATATTGGTGCATAAATAACTTGTGTTCAGCTCTCTTGAAGGGAAAGAAACAACTCTTCCATTTGGCAGATGGGCATGAGAATTTCAGTCATTTGACAATGATTACACAGCATATTATTAAGAGAGAAAGGACTTGCTAGTGGATATGGCAACCCAAGGGACCTGGGCTAAGTCCTCTGTACCACTATGGATGTCCTATGTTTACCACCTGTGAACTTCTGAAATTGCAGAGATTGCCAGTTCTTGATGTTTGTCTCAAACAGTTAAATCCATTACATTCACCTTGGCCTTCAAATATCCCGTGTCCCCTGTCTGCAGAATGGGAGCAATGACACCTCCCTATTTCACCAGGATGTTCATGTGTGGAGAGAAGTGTGAAATGCTGAAGCATTCAGGCACTATTGGGGCTGATCAAGGTAAGAGAACCCCTCTCAGGACCTGGGCTTCCAGAAGCCACCAGACAACACAATTCACGTTCTCTGATAATTTTTTTTTTAAATAAATAAATAAATATTAAAAAACCGTGCGGAGGAACGGGCTGTGTCCTCCCAGGCCTCTGCACCTCACTCATTGCCACGTGAAACCATGAAAACAGACCATCTGGTGTCATGGGGGCCAGTTTAAGGAGGAGATAAGTCCTTCTTTTGCTCTGAGGTGCATGGCTGTCTTCTCAAGGCCATGCAGAAATTCTTTAAGAAGTGCTGGGAATAGAAGCCCCATTTCTTGGTGCTGGTATTGGATGCACAGCATTTCTAAGAACATTTTTCGCTGCCACTCGTCTGACCCCGGGAGCAGTCCCACTGCTCTGTGCAGGCAGCCGTGGAACACTCTGCCAAGCCCTATCAATTATTTAGCGTAAAAAGGAAGACTTAATCTGTGTGATAAAAGAATGGATTTTATCTAAGGCTTGTTCCCCTTAAACTGATTTACACAACTGGCCTCTCTAGTTGCTTCCCTTAATGTAATTACTTATTTTTGCATTAATAGCCTTCCTCTGCTTGGGTTAAATTTAGGAGTCTTTTCTAGACTTTAGAATTTACCAGTTTTTTTCCTTGTCTTTTTAGTGGGGATTTTAAATTTCGCATCTCTCTGAACAGGCTGTTAAAACACTAGTTTTGTCAATGCTGGTGTAAAGCTGGAGCAGCTCTGGGAATCAGCTCCTCCGGCTGTCTTGACACTTGGGTGTCGAGTTTGCCTCCAACTTGAGAAGCCGCAGGGTGCGATTTCAGTTCAGAGCTGGCAGTCAGGGCTCTCAGATTGCTCATCAGGCTACGGACTGATGAACATGAATGAAAGGCTTTAAAGCACTGATCTAGTCCCACCTTGGCTCCTTGCTTTAACCCCACTCTGCAATTTTGGCCAAGTCAGGAAAACTAGGATTTGTCCACCTAACGTAGCCACCTCAAATCAGGCATGAAGCCCTCAAGGGAACAAAGCAGGCATCTCCACAGTGTGATTTACTCCAAGAGATCCCAAACTAGACACCTGACATTTAGGCAGCCAACCTCAAACAAAACCAGTCCCATTCCTGGTCCTCCATGATTATGGCAGGCTGAATTGCCATGGTTAATGAATTGTGTTGGGAGAATTAAATCTACAAAACTTGTGCAATTTCTCAGATGCTCAGCAAAAAGCTGCCAAAGAGACAAAATTTCAAACTGTGGGGATGTGCCGGCAGCACAAATGAGACAGTTCAGTCCAGTCATAATAAATATAATCCATTATCACCACTGGATTTTCTTACTTGACTATAAATAACCAACCCACAAATAGGTAAGTTTAGCATTGGTTAAAAAGGTTATATTTAGGTACCCTTTGAGAGGCACTTTGCTGTAGTCTAAACTGGATCCATGGAAAATAAGATATATCAGTACTTGCAAGAATAAGTTTTTGGAGCTTACAAAATACAAGAAAAGTGGAAGCTATTATTATAACAACTATTATTAATGATAATAATAATACACTCACAAAATACAAAGGTCTTTCAGGTGATACTTAGTGGTTGGGATCACCAGTGCCAGAACCAGCTTGAGAAGAATACCTTTTGTCATTTTAAACTCATAAAAGCTTTTCAAGTTGGCATGCGATCCTGTAATGTGGTTAGGGATAAGATTAAATTGCTCTGTATTCAAAGTACCTCAGCATCTGTAATAGGCTGAAATTGTAGGAACTTTTGGTATGGCAGTTTGAGGGAGCTGTATACAATCAGTGAGTGCTGGTTGATGTTCTGAAGTTGCTGCATCACCAAATGCTTTGGTGATATGGGCTCTAGCATCATCTGTAAGGGCTACGTAATGTGAACCAAAAAGGCTGCTGTAAACATTAATGTTTATCCACTCTGAGGTTGCACCTTTGCCCACAGGGCTGCCTACCACGAGAGCAACCCAGTATAGGGGCTGGGGAAGGAGGCTTCCCAAATAAGGGGTGGGGAAGTGGCCAAGAGGCAGTAGTACAATCACTTAATTAAGCAAAGCAAAGGGTTACCCGACAAAGATGCATTGCTGACTGTTTTAGAGAAGATACCAGAGAGACTCAGTGTTGTAAGCCATGGATAGAGGAAAGAAGGCAAGTAGAAGAAAAGACATGCCTGTTGTGGTGCAGTTTGTGGTAATTTTAACTACTAAAATTGTCAGATGTAACTGAAGAAATAAACCTGCTGCTCCCAGAGTGCTCTCCACCATGCCCGCACACCAGATACTGCTTACTGAACATAAAAATGGTGCAGCATGGCTTTAACTTCATCCATCTTTACATGGATCCCTCTAAACTATCCCAAAGAGCAGGTGTCAGATGACCAGCCTGATTCAAAGCTGGCAGCTAGTCACAGGTCTTTCTATCCTGGGACTGAGCAACAGCCTCAGCGTTGCACCAGTCTGAGCATCTGAGACCTCCAGCTGCCCACAGAGACACAGGTGGGTACACAAGAGAGACCTGTAGGCAATCTGGCCAGCCAGAGGGGCTATGGTAGCAAAGAAACCCACTTTAAGACACAATAGAATTACTGTTATTTAAGACTGACAGAAATGTTCAGAGAAGAAATACAATTCTTGATTGCTATCGCTCTTACGGCAGTGTTGCACTGAAGCCCTGCCCAAGGTGGGGGCCACTGAGCTATACACAGTAGACACACAATAGAGATAGCGGCTGTCAGGAGAATATCACAGTCTAAATTATGGATTTTACCATCATTCAGTTTTGACCACTTGCCCCCTTCCCTCCTGGAGCCAACCCAGGCTTTTCTGTTAACTGTGCATCTCAATGTTTTAAGTTGCACACAGCAAAGCAAGGCAGGGCAGGGAAACTAAGAATATACTTGCACTGGGTATATTACTTTTCCTGGAAAATGTGAACAACTGAACAAAAAACATTCTTTGGAGAAGATCCCTGCCCCTCCAGCACGGACAGAAGAGATGACTTCATAGGGGCTGTTCTCCTTCTAATTTGTCTGAGTCTCAGGCCACACAAACTATATATTTTTTCAGTGCGCTGAGGTCTGCTGGGATGCTGGCATTTCCTCCTCCTCATTTACATGGTCTTCCCATAATCCAGCACTGAAACAAGCTGAACTGCACAAGGACTCCCTGCCAATGCCACTCGGGGCTTGCTTATAGAAGACCTCTGGAGAGCAATGGGAGGTGCTCCCTGCCCTTCTCCTCTGCCTATGAAAGGGCTGAGTGTGCTACTTCTGCAGCACTGAGCGTTCCCGCCAGCCCATAAATCAAGGGACCAAACTCCATCCCAACCTCTGATCCACTGCAGAAAAGCCCCACGCTCTCCCCTTACAGCACACGTGTGGTGAAGAGCTGTATTTCATCAACTGAAGCCTTAATATTAGAGGAGAGTCGTTACCTCCTGGAAAAAAAGTGTTGCTGGAGCTTTACTGGTTTTGCAGCTTGGTTTCCTCATGTTTACATCAAATGACTTGTTGAACTTCATTATATACAAAGTATTTCCATAGATCAGAGGCAGGGAGACCTGTGCAGCTAACATAAAATAAATTACCACCCCGTGATAAATGGTTCTATTAGCAATCCAGATTGTTAAACTCAGATACAACAGGATGAAGGGAGCACTGCCCCATTCATTCTCCCTGCGGCAGATACTGAGTTGTAAATAGGTTATTTTGTGTGTAAATAACACATTAAAACTCAGCATTAGCCGTGTCTTTTGATAGAGAGGAAATTGTTCCAAATAAATAATCTCGGACAGGAATGTAAAATAAGCCAGATTTAATAGTGCATGCCTGCTGCAGCCGTGTTAAACATGACTAAAATGATAAACCCCAGAATATACTAACAGTAAACTATGTTCTGACATCAAAGTAATGAGGCTGTATTTTTACCCAGCTTTAGAAATGCTAAAATTAGTCTTGACAGAGCCAGACATCAGAAAAATGTTTCAAACATAAACACCATCAATTTGGGAACTTGGTGTTTGTGTCATGCTGAGGGTGGGGTGGAGAGGGAAAGGTGCATTCTGGGCCTTGTTAAAGTCAGGCAGTTAGCATTTAGGAGAATTTGTATTTAATTTTTATTACAAGATGAGAAACCCATCTTCCTAAATATCTCTGCCTTTGAAAGAGTGGCTCATTTAAATTTCTCCTCCAGCCACATGCCCGGGTTTCCTCGTGCGTGCTGATACGACAGATGCAGTGTAGATTCAGGTAGTAAGATGGACAGTTAACTGGC
>NW_010292020.1:0-1775 GCF_000700745.2 Antrostomus carolinensis
GGGGGGGGGGAATGGTTTTTGGGCAGAAAATGAGGGGTTTTTAGGGGAAAATTAGTTTTTTTGCGGGGAAAATGAGGTTTTTCGAGGTTTTTTGGGGGAAAATGAGGGAGTTTGGGGGAAAAATTAGGTTTTTTGGGGGGGTTTGAGGGTTTTTTTTAAAGGGGAAAGATGGTGATGGGGGGGAATGAAGAGATAGTTGGTTAAAGGGGTTGGGGGGTGATAAGGAGCGGGAATAAATCGATAAGGAGCGGGGAAATAAATCAGGAGAGGGAATAAATCGATAACGAGCGGTTTTTTGGGGGGGTTTGAGGGTTTTTTTTAAAGGGGAAAGATGGTGATGGGGGGGAATGAAGAGATAGTTGGTTAAAGGGGTTAGGGGGTGATAAGGAGCGGGAATAAATCGATAAGGAGTGGGGAAATAAATCAATCAGGAGAGGGAATAAATCGATAACGAGCGGAAAATGAATCGAGGAATAAAAATAAGTCGATAATGATCAAGAATAAATCGATAACGAGCGGAAATAAAGCGATAACGAGCAGAAAATCAGTTGATAACGAGCAAAAAATGACTTGATGATCAAAAATATGTTGCTGATGATCAGGAATAAGTCGATAACAAGCAAAAAATGAATCAACGGGCGAAAAGAAGTCGCTAATGATCACAAATAAATTGATAAGGAGTGAAAAATGATTCTGTGATCAAAAATGAGTCGATAAGCAGCGAAAATAAGTCACTAACGAGCAAAAAATGCTTTGATGAGCGAAAATAAGTCGATAATGATCAAAATAAATCGATAGCGAGCGGAAAATAAGTTGATAACGAGCAGAAAATGAATCGATGATCAAAAAATAAGTCGATAATTAGCGAAAAAATTAATCGATGGGCAAAAAATTAATCGATAATGAGCAGAAGGGATTGGGGGGGGGATGGGAACGTCAGTGACGATCGGAATTAAGTCGATGACGAGCGAAAAATAAGTCGATAAGCAGCAAAAATAAGTGAATAACCAGCAAAAAAGGAATTAATGATCAAAAAATTAATCGATAACGATCAAAAAGTGAATCCACGAGCAAAAAGAATTAAGTGTTGATCAGAAAAATGATTGAAAATAGATTGATAATGATGAAAAAATGAGTCGATGATCGGAAAATAATTGGAGGTCGATCAAAAATTAATTGGGTGATCCAAACTGATTAATTAATGAGCAAAAAAATTAATAAATCATCAAAAATAATTAGATGACGATCAGAAAAATAATTAAATGATCAAAGATTAATTAATGCTGATGGAAAATAATTGATTGACGATCGTAAAAATAATTAAATGAGCGAAAATAATTTGTTGATGATCCAAAAAATAATTAAATGATGGAAAATAATTTAATGCTGATGGAAAATAATTGATTGATGATCAGAAATAATTTAATGATGATGGAAAATAATCGGTTGATGATCCAAAAAATAATGAAATGATGGAAAATAATTTAATGCTGATGGAAAATAATTAATTGATGATCGGAAAAATAATGAAATAATCAAAAATAATTAGATGCTGATGGAAAATAATCGATTAATGATCGAAAAATAATTAAACGATCGAAAAATAATTAAATGCTGATCCAAAAAATAAAGAAACGAGCAAAAAAAATCCCCAAAACTTCGAGAAATGACCCCAAAAAACCCCCCCCCAAGTTGGTGGCTGCGGCGCCGCTGAGGATGATGATGATGATGAAACCCCCCCCCGGGGAGGGGGCGCCCTGAGCTGCCTCTTATAG
>NW_010292021.1:0-13186 GCF_000700745.2 Antrostomus carolinensis
GGGAAGGGCAGGGCAGGGCAGGGCGGAACGGAGTGAAAATGTGGGGAGTTAGGTGCGAGAGAACCGAAAGGCTCGCTTTCTCTTCCACCTCCCGCCTTCCCTGCCCTCTCTCTGCCTTTCCCTTGGCCCGTTTTGTCTCTAGCTCGGCGTTCTGCACAAGGTGGCCGTGCCACACAAGGGAGCTGCAAGTGTGTTAAACCACCGGTAATGCAAAAGATGAAGGGAGGTGACACGCTGAATGCTTTGAGTTTCTTTCCTGTTTTTGCATGAAGGCAAGCGTTGGAGCTGTAGGAACTGCAGAAGCTTTGGAAGTTTAATTCTAGCAGTACTGCTGCCCTTAGATTTATAGGGTCTGACAGGGGTGTGCTGAGGCTGACTGATTGCTTGTACTTCTAATGCTTGTCCTGATAAAAATCCAGGCTTTCTCTGGTATCCCTGAGAAGTGAGATGAATTCACTGCTAATTTTGTAACTTCTGCATCATACCCCAAGGACTACAATTTGATTTCTTAACATTGTCCCGCTGTCCTGTCTTCCATAATAATACAGAAGCTTTTTTGGACTACCAAGACTTCAGAGTCTATTAGTGCAGAAGATATTTGATGTTTATTTTAATTTACCTTCATTTTACTACCCTGTTTTCCTCTTGAAGTGATAATGTCAAATTTTATTTCACAATTAAAAGGTTTTACAGATAAATCTTACTCAGAACCCAAGAAATTTAGTAAATGCAACCTATGACTTTGTATTTTGAATTGGTAATTCTGGAGTGACAAACTAAAAATATTTATCACTGTAGACTATTGACACCAAAGATTTAACTCCAGAGAAGGAATTAGGGGAGGCAGTTCCATTCAGTTTTGATTGCTGTCTTTTTTAAATCTCTTCTCTTTGTTTGAACAAGTCTTACTTCATTTCTAAAGCCCACTGATGAGATTTTATCTGCTCTCTCATTAGAAAAGAGACTGGCTAAGTGGATGTCCCAATAAGTCTACTTCCAGTGTGTGAACTTAATCTTTCAGTGTCATTTAGAGCAGTGCTACCTCAGCTTTACAGGACAGTAAATGTCATTCGAATTTATAGAAGCACAAGTGTGCAGTCCTTGCAGTGAAGTTCCCTGGCTGATACAGTATACGGTGACCTGTGCAAATACATTTCTAAATGCATGATCTAAATATTTTTCCTTTCTTTGCTTACCACAGTAGCTATGACACTTTCTCTGAAGCCCTCCTCCAACAAAGTGCTGAGCTTGTGCTTAAGAAAATATATTTATTTTGGGACTTTGATGTGTGGGATGCATTCAGGCATGTGCTAAATATGCACTGCTTAGATCTTCTGCTCAATAAATAATACAGTGAAAGTAAAGAGCTGAGCAGCTGGGATCTGCCAGGGCACTTTCTCAGTGAAGGTGAGTTTGGGTACACTCTCTTTTACCACTGTTGATGCTTCAAGGTGCAGCTTAGCCACGCTGCTTCACACAGACACAAGTGACTGTAACGAGTTGTGTTGACCACTGAAACTCTTTGCGTAGCAGATGATATTTTTGCAGTTTACTTATATTCCTTTTTTGTTTTCTAGCCTTCAAAACAGAAAGAGTCCCATGCTTTGTATTTGTGCCCCACCTTGCTCAGCTGGGATTATCAGTTGTGGCACCTACAGACTCCTGTTCTTTTGGTAGTATGTGTGTACTGCAGTTTAAAATTGCTGGTCGTCTTCCCTGAAGCAGAGCAGACAAAAATCATTAATTATTGTATCATTGCACTAAGAGCATCCTTCTGCCAGCCCTCAGCAAAGATGAAGAGGAAGTGTTTGGAGATGCTAACCCCAGTATTTATTTTCTTAAATGGGTGGCTAAAGGCAAGGCAGGCCTTTCCCTTTCAGAGGCAATGTGGATTTAGGCTGGATATAACTAGTTTTAGGTGGTTCAGTCTTGGTTGGAACAACAATACCCTCTCCAGGTAGTAGCACATTTGTGCTGTGGAACTCCTCTTAGGATATCTGTAATTTATTTTCTGTTTCCTTTTTTTTAAGACAGGGTTCTTGGCAAATACTAAGGCTGAAATTCCTGAGTCACTGCTGATCACTTATCAAGTGTTAGAAGCAGAGATGCTGTACAGAAGAGAAGTGAGAAAAGTCACGGCCCAAGAGCTCACAGGATGCTGAGGACTGAGGTTCCTGAAGCAAACACGCAGATCATGGCAGACGGTAACTTACCCTTGGTTTTTGGTAGCCCATCCTCTCTAGGAATTCTTGAAATGCTCACATCCTATAGAACATGGAGACCTCTGCCTTCTACAAGAATTTCCAAACCAGATTAACAGAAATGCTCCAAAATGTATCATTTTTTTTTTTTAAGCTTTAATTGGAACCAAACAAAGTGACAGTACTTTGAGGCAAGGAGACAGTGTCTCTAAGTCTCAGGGACACAATTCTGTTTCTAATTTATTCAGGATTTTAGTTTGTTCATGTGATCATTTCTGACGTGGCATTAGTTTGGGAGTTAGTATTCTGTGAACACTCAGGCTTCATTGCACCATTGTTTATTCAGTAAATACGACAGCAGTTGCTGGACCATATTTTGAAAAGCTACATGTGACTTTGCAGAATTCCCAGCCAGCTGACTGGGATCAGGATCAGATCAGATCAGGAGCCTCAAACCTCCCACCTTTTCACATTTCCAAACCGAAACAGTAGGGTGGGTATTTACTATGACAATTCTAGAAACAACTCTACAGCCACAGCTGTTATTAGGAAGCCCTGGCCCACGTGCACTGTCTCAAATGGGCTTTCTGAATTTTATTCTGTAAGCTGTGCCATCTAGTGTGGTGACAGAGGATCTCAGCTGGAGCTGGAGAGCGAGTGAGACGTGCCCTGCTGAATCAGACCCGTGGTGTGTCTGTCCCACTCTTCCAGCTCTGCAGTGGCCGTACAGGATGCTGTTTAGAGAACACTTTTGAGCCTGGCCAGAGTCTGATCCCGTGGTATCCACAGTTGATGGATTAAGGATATTGGAGAGTACTTCTCTTCAACAAGCCTTGTGTGTGTACAGTACTTCTTCCAGTTTTAATAGAATAAGAATAGAATTTATGAAGCCCTGTTGAGGAGGGAAAGGAGAGCAGATCACAGGTAAGGTTGGAGGCAGGTAGTAGCTTTCTGATAAGAAGAGCTTTTGGTGTTTGCTCATTGCCAGGTCTGACACTGTGGATTGTCACTGTCACAGAGTGAAAAACCAAGCACTCACTGTCACGAGTCAGGTGAATAATGAGACATTATGTCTCTTACTCTGCCTGCAAGTGGTGCACAGGTGTGTTCCCATAACCTGCGTGCCCTGTACTCATTCACTCTGCTGGGCTCAGGGTCAGTGCTACACAGTGCTTATGGTGCCTTCTTCATGGGTGGTGCTGTAAAATTGTGGACACCATTGCCTGTTTCTTTCAGATCCACTAAAAGTTCATCCACATTTTGCTTTTTCCATGTTTTAGAGTCAAGGTACCAGGCACCATATCTACTATTAACAACTTTGGGCTGGCTTGATTCATAAAAAATATCAAATAATAACTCTTTTAATCATGTTTCCTATTGAGAGAGCAGATAGCTCGTCCTAGTGCTGCCTGAGTGTGCTTTGGTAGGTACCCCTTGCAGTAGCAGTGTGGTGGATTGACCCTGGCCGGACATCAGATGCCCCCCAAAGCCGCTCTATCACTCCCCCCCTCCTCAACTGGACAGGAGAGAGAAAAACATAACAAAAGGCTTGTGGGTCATGAGATAAGGCCAGAGAGGGATCAGTCACCAGTTACCATCACAGGCAAAACAGACTCGACTTGGGGAAAATGAATTTAGTCTATTAGCAATCAAAATCAGAGGAGGATAATGAGAAATAAAACCAAATCTTAAAATACCTTCCCCTCCACCCCTCCCTTCTTCCCAGGCTTAACTTTTCTCCTGATTTCTCTACCTCTGGCCTGTCTATTATTCTTGTTAAATGTTTTCTAACCCAGCCATTTGCTAGTGAGTTGTTTTTTCTTTGCAGGCAAAGGAGTAGATAGTTTAACTGGAAATGGTCAGATTCGCTTGGGAATATAGCTCTGTAGTAAAAAAGGATGCACAGCAGAGTGGAGGAAGGCAAGTGGGGGATATAGTGAGAAGGGAAAAGCACAGATGAAGCTGTGTAAACAAGGACAGAAGTAAGGTGTTTTGTTCATCTCTTCTTCCTGTCCCCAGTGAGAAGATGTGCCCAAAGGCAGAGCTAAAAGGAGATGGGAAAAGGAACAACAACATCTAGTAGATATCTTAAACATAGCTCACAAAGCTTAGTCTAAAGCTTCTTTCACCAGAAGCTAGGTTAAAATCTAAAATTCAAGACTCTGCTGCCATGGAGGTTTTCTTGGCAGTTGCTCAATACTTTCTGTGTTGGGTCCCCACCCAACCAGGTAGAAAAATAGGAAGGGAAAAGTGTTCATATACTTTAGACCTGCGTCACGCTCTGGGAACTCACGGTAACCCTGACTGTCATTCTGTACCGTCCTTTTCCCATAGTAATTGGGAATGTGACCACTGGAGGCTCTTCTCTGTCCTGCGTCACGCTCTGGGAAGACACGGTAACCCTGTCATTCTGTGGGAATGTGACCACTGGAGGCTCTTCTCTGTGCAACATTCCACAGTAGTCGGCAGGTGGCACATGAAGAGTGTATCTGACAGTAAAAGCTCTTGGTTTCCAGACAGTGAAGAGATGGTTTCTCTCAGTTGCTTTTGAAGAGGATTGTTTTCCATACCTTCTGCCCTAGATTGCTGACCAAGAAGTTGCTTTCTGCAGTAAAACACCGAGGAATGCAGGGAGAGCAGAGAAGCAAGCAGATGAGAACTGGTGAGAACTGCTATCTTCAGAACTGGCCTTCAGAGTGGTTAGTAATGAGAGTATCCCAGATCCAGACCTGGCTTACATTATCAGCCATTAAAATCTGGAAGGCAGCCAGTGAAGAGGAGGGAGAAGCTGTTTCTCATCAGGAATCAGCATGTGTGTCTATATGGCTTGTAGTCATGATGAAGGAAAGCCAGGCACCATCAGAGCCTCCCCTTGTGTCCAGAGAATCAAAGGCAATAGGCTGAATGGGACCTCAGGAGTCCAGTTTAGGGCTGGTGTCTGCAGGCTCCTGGTGGTCTGGAGGTCATCCATGAATGTATTTATTTTTCAGGCTCCTGGTGGTCTAGAGGTCTAGGGCTGGTGTCTGCAGGCTTCTGGTGGTCCAGAGGTCTAGGGCTGGTGTCTGCAGGCTCCTGGTGGTCCAGAGGTCTAGGGCTGGTGTCTGCAGGCTCCTGGTGGTCTGGAGGTCATCCATGAATGTATTTATTTTTAATCCACTCCCCTCCAGCATACACATGGATGGCAAATACGTTTCTACCTGTCAGCAGGCCCAGGTTCCCAGCTACTGCCAGTTACAAATTTGAATGTTTGTAACTCTAATAGTAAAAACAAAGTATTTTAAGACAGTAAAGCTTAGCTATATCTTAAGAGCTTTCTTCTTCATAGCCATACAAAATAATTGTAAAATAGAAGAGGGTCTGTGGATTCTCTCCAAAAAGACTTTTTATCTGAGCAATCAAGAAGTGCCAGTCAGTTTTACCCTTCTGCCATAAGACAACATCAACCTGCTGCTGATTATGTAAGCTGATCTTGGAAGAGAGATAGACTAGAGCCTTAAGGATGATGTATTTAATTATTTAATTGTCCTTTCTGTTAGAAAATCATTGCTAGTTTTTCACCTAAATCTGTCCCCTTCCCCTGAACTCACCCTGTCCCACAGAGACATGGGAAGCAAAGTATTTCCAGTTTCTTTTTATTACCCTTGTACTTGATAGGAGCTCCTTTTGCATGTCCTCAGTTATCTCTTACCTGTGTTAGAAACTCAGTTTGCTCCATCTTGGCACGTTGGTCATAGGTGTGTAATCATTCCCATAGCTCTCCCCATTTTCATTTTGATTTGTTTCCATCCTTCTTAAAGAACAGTAACCAAACCTGGACACAGATGTCACCCTACCCAGGCTGAGAAGTACAGAGGGTTATCTCATGTTCCTCTTTGTTCTCATGGTAGGATGCTTCCTTTTTTTGCACAACCAGGATGTTGCTGACATTTACAATCTACCAAAATCCCTGTATCCTCCCCTTGCTGAACTCCTGCCTAGTCAATTGTTCCTCATTCGGTATTGGCACATCCGAGAAGTTCTGCCTGGGAGAAGTAATTCAGCTCTGGTTTTGCACTCCCTTATTTTCCAGGTTTTGTCCAACGTATCAGGATCATTTTGAATCAATTTGAAACCCTTCAACAACTTTGTAGTGTTTTCTGACTGGGTGTAATCTGCAAATTGAATAGATTCTTTGGAAGCACACTGGTTTTCCATGAATTTTCAAGGAAACAGCTTGTGGTTCTGAGTTTGTTCTACTATTTTTCCATATTATAATGCATTGCATCCTTGCTTATCTGATTCAAAACATTTAACAGGGCTCGTGCCATTCTTTCCTATTTACCCATATTAATCTGACTTGGAATTCCTTCTGGGGTTGGAGGTAGAGCTTATTGCTTGCCCAGACCCTTACTGCATTTCCTGTGCTTTCTCTGAACTTCTGTACTGTGCCAGTAATATCAAGAAATTAACAGCTTTCCCTAAATCCCTTTTCCTTGTAGATTTGTTTCCTATGAGCCATTATTTGCAAGGGGGTTTTTTTCAGTTTATTAGTCACTGTGTTTGCAAGTCATGCTTTCTGTTTGCTTGTTCTCCATTCTCCTTTTTCCTAGCCAGTACAGTTGTATTTTGTATGCCATTTCATGACTGCTGCCTGATGCTTTTTACTTGCTCTCAGATTAGAATCAAATCCCTTCTAAGGATTTGAAGGAGGAGGGAGAAAATACAACACACTGCAAGGCAAAGAAAAATAAACACCAAACCAGTGAAAACCTCCTCTTGGAGTCCAGTAGAAAGGGATCAAAGTTGCACACCTGTAGATCTTGCTCAATTAAGAATTTCCCTGTGCACAGTATTTTAATCTCTGCACTCTTCAGAGAAATGATGACATAGGTCCCAAAAATGCCTCTGTTCTTCCGTGGACTTTCTGCATGCAGCAGAGTGGCAGGGTCAGTACAGGAATTGTTGTATTCTGCAACAAGAAGAAGACATTATTCTGTTATATGATGTTATTTTGTCAGTGATGGGGAGCAGAAGAGACCCCAAAGCATAAAACATAATATAATGTATTTGTCTAAATTCTATGAAATTTTAAGTGTCTCAAGCTCATCTCAGGGTTCACTGAAGTTGTGGTACCCCATAGCTCTCAGAAATGGAACAGAATCATAATAAATCAATAAAATGTTCCGGCAGATTCATGCTGCCAGACTCTCACAGTTGTCTGACATCCTACAGACATGATGTTTTGACTTCTGTGTAGATTCTTTAGGTTGTCAGGCCCACAGAAAAATGCAGCATAAAAGACATCCAACTATTTATTTTCAAACAGCTTTTAACACAGAAATTTATCAAAGTCCAGAGTCTGAAGAGCACCGAGAAAACAAATACAAGCTTGAGTTTTGTGATAAAAAGAGGATATCTGTGTTTGTAGCTGACAGGTAGAATTTTCTAAGCTGGAGACAGAAAACAGTTGATTCTGAGAAAATACCAGAAATGTGTTTTTAGCTCCTGGGATAAAACAGTTTCTGAGAGGACACTTAGCAGGGAGCTGGTGTAGAGTGTGGCATCATTTTACAGTCTTTCTTGCAGCACGTTGCCCCTGTCAGCAGGCTTTACAGGCAAGTGTCTTTTTGCTACTGGAGCATCCCCTATGTATTCTCTTAGCCTAGCTGTGATGTTTATTTACTGTGAAATGAAGCTTTTTGTCATAAGTGGAGGGGGCTGTAGAGCCATGTCACTGGTGTCATCACCAGGCTCCTAGAAATACCATCTTCTATACCATCTCAAATAGTCCCTTGGATTCAGTGCCAGGCATAACAATCTACCTTTCTGAGTAAAGGGTTTTGCTGAGCTTTGTCTGGAGTTTATCTAAATGAAATAAGACATGAGCCAAGGACATGTAGAGGTGTAGAACAGAAATAAGCCACAGAGGGCTCTAGGTGAGCTTGACAAGGACTTTTCTCACTCCCAGCCTGGCTATATATTCTTTTGCATTTCTTTGTGTAATTACTGAGTGCAAGTATTTCATTCTCAGGAAGTTAAGATACTCTTAATCTTTGGCAGATGACTTAGGCCAAACGTTTATAGAATTTCTGAATATAAGTATTCATGCCCCCTTTGTTTAGCTGATGCTTTCCTGAAAGCTGCAAGCAATTAGATCATTTTATAAATCCCATGATGGAATTCAAAATGAAGCTCTCAGTTCCCAGAATTTCACAGAATTTGCCTTTTTTTCAGTGTTGCCGAGCTGCCTACCGTACAAGGACTATTTACAGCTCTCTTGGGAGAGGATTTTCCCAAATGGTCTATAACCTGTGGTGGTAGAGTGTTTATCTTCACAACCTGAAGAGGCTTGATTACAGATCTGGTCTCACAGAGTTGTGTGGGGATATTTTCATTGATGTTACCTATTTCTCCTCCCTGAAATAAGAAGCCAGCAGTATAAATAAGGCAGCAAGAGGAATCTTTTGTGTGCCTTGAAATTCAGTTTTGCTGACATCAAATCTGCATGCCCTATTCTGAACCTGTTCCCTCAAGTTCTTCTTTCGTGAGTTAAATGTTTAAAGGAGGATGTCACTGGTCACTGAGTCATGTGCTGCTTTGGTCTGATGACAAGAGAAAGCATCAAGTCCTTTGCCACCCAGTTATGTTAAGAGGAAAAGGCAGTAATTTGTGCTTAACAAGCCAGCACTTGATGCCGTGACTGTCCTGGGACCCAGGTCACATGTTAGAACCAACCAGGGGTGTGATTTTTTTTTTGCTTCCCCAAAGTATTCCCTGCTTTGTCCTGGCTGTGCTGTCAAGAGATACAGCTAACCTATACAAGGTGATGCAGACTGCACTGAAGGTCTGTCTTAATGGCTCCCATCCTGGGGACCAGCATGGCTTTTGGCAATTTAATAACTAATACAAGGTATTAGGTATTGAGTATTTAATACTAGGTATTAAATACTCAAACTTGAGGCTGGCAGGCACAAGCAAGTGCAGCATTGCACTGGGGCTGGTGCCCAGGTTCTGACAAGGAATGGGGACAGATGAGCCAGATTCTGCAAGATTCCTGAGCCTAGAAATACCAGAAGTGTGGCTGGGTTGCTTTTCTCCCAGAGGAAGGTGGAGATGAACAAGCAGTGCAATAGGTTCTCGGGCAGCATTTGCCCTCCCCTTGCCCTCCTAGAAGGGAAGCTGGTGACCTGCCCATCCAAACAGTTGGTGAACTTTGTTTACTGTACTCGAATAAAATCCTGCTAAGCCTGAGTGCTCATCAGATCGTGGTGCCAAAGCTCTGCATGAGGCAGGTGGACTGAGGGGCAGTGATTCTGAGCCACCGACCTTCTGCAGCGTGTCTCTGCACCTCCTCAGGTGGGGCTGTGAGATGGACTCCATCCGCTCAAGGGGACAGTTTGTTCCTAAGGGAACATAGGACATGCCATAGACTTCCTTACCAGGATGAGGCTCCTAGGAGCTTCCTTGTTGCTTTAACTCCCTGGTCTGGGCTCTCTGAACATAGTTCCCTCCACCCTTCTCCTGCACTGGTCACTGCAGACCTCCACCATGCGGCACATTTCCAGGGAAGCAAGTGCCTATCGTGCCTTTAGCTAGTGTTGCCCTCCCCTGGGAGGGGAGCCAAGGGCTGTCACACACAGAGCCTCATTGTACAAGCTGGTAGACACAAGCTATTTGTATCAAGGCTGACATAGAAAGCATTTGTTTACTAATGAGTAGCCAGGAGTAGGGCTAGGGGCTAAGAATTAATCATTCTGGCTTTATTTCTGGGCCTACCAAGTGTGCATTTCAGTGCAATAGATGTTCAGAATCAGGAAGAGTCTCCCAACGTAAACCATTTTGGTCTTTTTCCTCATCTGTGCCAATGAGTCCGGTGCATTTAAGGACTGAGACTGCAGGATTTGTGCGTGCTGAGGCTCCAGAGAGCTCAGCTGTGCTGCTCCTGCTCCACTGATACTGCCTGATAAAAGATACTCACATTTCAGAATTTTAATTAGAGTTAGTTGGTTGCCTGAGTGGATAATGATGTCAAAATCATCTAATTGCAGCCTTCAATTAGCTATGTTTATTTCAGAAACAAGGGAAGATATCAACCTGTGACATCAGACGGGCTCACAGCAAAGCAGGCACTGATTGTAGGTCTGCAGTCTCGCTCAAATGACAGGCACAGTCACCTGCAGTTAGCGGAGACCGTAAAAATCCCTTGGCTACTATGCAAGACCTCTACTTTTACTCAACAAAATAGTATGTAGAGGTAGTGTGCATCTAGGTTTTAATGCAGCAGCATACATTTTAAAGCTCCAGAGTCTGCTTTTGAATTATTTCAGATCAATAAGAAGTTGACCATAGGCTAACAAAAGAAAAAAGCGAGATTCCCAGAGCGTTGTGGTGAGAGTTTGAAAAGTACTGAGTCACCTGGTCCCTTCCAAAGTATATAAAAAGCTTGTCTTTGACTTAAAAGAAGAGCTGTGTGGAGCTCTGAGCATGGATGTCACAACAACACATTCCAAATCTGCTTCCCCAGAGGCTGTCCTATCATATTCCCCTGGAGCATCCTTCACCTTTGTCATGTCCCAGTGGCATCGTGTGGAGCACGACTCACAGGGCAGGGAAACGTGTCCCATTGGTTTGCTAATTTTAAACGTGCCCTCTGTAGTACAGGGCACTTCAAACTGGGCACAGATTGTTGGAACTGTGCTCAGTCAGGCTGACCAAACTGAGGCAAATAAACATCACAGCTCTGTCTCTGTCTCTTCTCTTCCTGCCAGCAAATGCTGAAATAAACCGATGCATTTGGCAGCGCTACGGAATAAATTGACTTGTGATTTGCTTCACGCTTTGTCAAATCAAAGGGCTCGGGCCAGGGGCCAGAGTTTTCATCCTCCGCTGTGGGATTTGGGCCCTGAAGTCCCCCTGACAGCTGTAGACTGTGAGCCTCACTTTTTTAGGAGGCGTGTGTGTAGGAAATATGTAGGAAAAAAGTATATGATCACCATTTATTCTGTTTGAATGAGAGATTCTTTACTATTTCTGGCATGTTCATGGTTATCACGGGATGTTTTCAAGGCTGGAGGGTAACGTTTCTGCTCCCCAGTCTCTTATATTGATGGGAATGTGTGGGACTGGTTCAGTAAGTGACCTGTGTGACTAATCTGACCATGTCAGCAAGGTGTCTAAAACCTGCCAGCTCCTTATAGCTTTACTTATAATAAGATCAGAGAGATATTTTATGGTGATTCAGGCTTTGTTGGCTTCCTCTTTGTAAGTAATAACGAGGGGCAGGGGGTTTATAAGGCAAGAGAGAACACAATCTTGGACTGGTTTTGCATTTTGCGTGCTGGATGGATGCTCACTTCCAGGAAGAATAGCCACAACTATATTGTCTTTACACAGAATCACAGAATGTCAGGGATTGGAAGGGACCTCAAAAGATCATCCAGTCCAATCCCCCTGCCAGAGCAGGAGCACCTAAACGAAATTACACAGGGCTGTCTTTCAAATGAGAGTCAAATAACCCAAAGTGGTGACTTAGGTGGTGATCAGTCTCCTTTGTGAAATCCTTCCTGGCTTCCTGCTTTGACCTGAGCTTGCATTCTGGTTTAGCAGATGTTTTCTGTGCCTTTTGTTGAGGCAGGTGGCATCTACTCTGTAGCAGGATGGAGGAAAGCCCCGTTGGGCTACGGTTGAGGGTGTTATCACACAGAGGAGGGAAGGCATTTCTGAAATCACTCAGACCTCTTGTTAAGAACCACCAGCGCTGGCCATTAAGCAAATCTGAGAACCTCTGCTTGGTGCTGTGTGATGGCAAACATCTTGATGACAGCTTTTCCTTGTACCTGAAACCAAAACCCTCTAGTTAGTGCAGGAAATACTGACTTTATAGAGAAGTGTGTTTTAAGACTTACTTTGCTTGTATGAAGAAGACAGGAGTACAAACTCACCGCATCTGGCCTGTGCTGTCCCAGTTCAGCTCCACTGTTTGCCCTGTGTGAAACCAGCATGCAGCAGGGGAGTTCAGGTGTCAAAGCTGAGGACCAAGCGTGCAGGACCACTCAGGCTCCGAGGTCTCAGGATGTGAGAAAGGAGCTGTGCTAGGAGCTGTCATTCAGAAGCCAGGCAAGGGACTAAGTCACAAGTCAGAGGCTGAGAAAAGTGACTTGCTTGTTTTGTTTGTTTTCCCACTAACACATTTAAGAGGGAAAAACTCAGGTCTAAACCTGCTAACTGTGATGGGTGTGGGTCTACTCCAGCTGGAGCTTCAGGAGGGAAGAGTGAACATGCCAGAAGGAGAAGCAGGTCCTCACCAGACCTCCCTGGGTCCCTTGCTCCCATTCACCACGGGGCTATGCTCATCCTAACAGCTCCACTCCACGAGGCCATGGCTGCCCAGCGTGGAAGGGCAGAGCTTGAGGACTCCATGTCGCTAGGAGACTGTGTCCAGAACTGCCTGCAGGGCCAAGAGAGGCTCTCTGTCACGTAACTGATCCCCAGGTTCTCTCTGTTTTCCCTGCCCTGTCCTTGGGACATGTTCCCTACATGCTCCTCTTGCCTGTCCCCATGCTTGCCAGCTCTGCCAGGAACCCTGCCAGGTGACAGATGGCCTTTGCTGCTGTTGCAGGTAGGAAAGCTGAGCTGAGCTATGAGTAGCCTCTTCCCATGTCAGCACAGCCAGGCTCTCTTTGGCTCTGCTGCTGTGAACAGCACGGGCACATCTCTTCTGTGCTCTCAGTTCCTCCCCGGGCGCTGCTGCACTTGTGCTTGTCCCTTGGCGTGCAGAGGGTGTTCCCAGCAGTTCGGGGTGGTTTGCAGTGCTCATCAGCAACAGAACAAGCAAACCTGGTTGGTCCTGGAGCTGCTTCAGGACTGTGTAGAAAACTGAGAGCTTGGAGAAGTTCTGGCCTGGAGCAACTGCCTTACGAGGAGAGGCTGAGAGAGCTGGGACTCTTCAGCCTGGAGAAGAGCAGCCTGAGAGGGGATCTGATCAATGTCTATAAATACCTGAAATG
>NW_010292021.1:13440-14637 GCF_000700745.2 Antrostomus carolinensis
GGTGTTGGACTAGATGATCTCCTGAGGTCCCTTCCAACCCCACCAGTCTGTGATTCTGGGATTCTGTGAGTCTCCCTGGGCTCTAGCTGTCTAACCCATAATGGCTCCTCTCATGATTTGTGGTGTCCTCAGGGAAGATACCAACTGGAGAGTAGGGCTTAACATGCAAGAATATAAGATGAAGCACTTGAAAAGGCAGCGCCCTTGACTGCTGCAGTCTGTATGGTAGGAATATGCAGTCTAGCAGCTATAACTTGATCTAAGGGAGTAAAACCTGGACAGTAGGAGATTTACTGATTAGATGGGCTTGGCATTGCAAGCCAGGCCCTCAGCAAACTTGTTGAGCTGTTTAGTTTATCCAAACAGTGCCACTTGCCAGAATCTCCCATACATCCCAGTACATGCCCTGCAGCTTCCTCTCCTTCCTCTCCTAGCAAGATCTTTGTTTCACAGCTTGGTGCAAGACACAGCCTAACACAGCCTCTACTGGCATTTTCCCACCCCACAACGTATTTCTTTCATCCCACATCCCCTAGCAAGGTTCCTTGGCTTGAGAGTGCCCTACTTCAGCAGTAAGGGCTCTGGCATTGCTCTGTGGTAGTGAGTGGTGAAAACGAGATGTGCAACTGAGTAAAGAGGACACAGCATGGGGTCAGCGGTCGATGCGATGGGGAGAAGAGGATGGAAGGTGATTCGGTTCAAGGTGAAGTTTGTAAGAGAGTGGAGTTGAGTGAGGAGAGAAATTTGGATGAAAAGAACAGTAAGGAAGAGGTGGCCTGAAGCAATGCACTGTCCTCCTACGCAGGCGGCACAGTTTGGCACCTCTGAGTCATGAGGCTCCCTATGCAGAAGCAGCTGATGAGTCAGGGAAGCAGCAAACCAAACTAGAAGGAGCTGATGGGTGTGAGTCGTTAGACTTGCTAATTTTGGTATAGCTCAGATTACAGACTGGGCGATGAGTGGATTAAGACCAGCTCTCCAGAGAAGGATTTAGGGGTGGTGGTGGATGAGGAGCTCAACATGAGCCAGCAACATGCACTCGCAGCCCAGAGGCCAATAATCGTGTCCTGGGCTGCATCCAGAGCAACGTGGGCAGCAGGTGGAGGGAGGGGATTCTGTCCCTCTTCTCTGGTGAGGCCCCACCTGGAGTGCTGTGTCCAGTTCTGGGGCCCTCAAGACAATAAAGACCTGGACCTG
>NW_010292021.1:14901-19423 GCF_000700745.2 Antrostomus carolinensis
GTCCCAGGCTGGCCAGAGAAGCTGTGGCTGCTCCTCCCTGGAAGTGTTGAAGGCCAGGTTGGATGAGTCTTTGAGCAACCTGGTCTAGTGGAAGATGTCCCTGCTGCTGGCAGGGGGGTTGGAACTGGATGAGCTTTAAAGTTCCTTCCAACCCAAGTCACTCTGTGATTCTGTGGTAGTGCATGTGTAATTTTAAAATGTACTATGTGATCTATATCTCAATTATCATGAGCACGTAGAGGTATGTGTGTGTATACTGTGGCTTACAGTTCATGTCAAAAACATGAGAGTCAAGCAGGACCAAATTTCAATAGAACATTTTTGCTGCTGTTAAAAGTATTAATTTCCTCAGAAGCAAAAACAAGTGCTGTAGACAAATATCTCCTCTCCTAAAAAGTCATTGTCCCAAATTGAGAAGTCAGTGTTCTGAATGCAGATCCCAGCCTGGCCTGTCTGAGGCACATGCTTTGTGTGCATCCCTGTGGAGCTCAACCAAGAGCAAAGGCTGCTGGTACACAAGGTGGCTGTTGAACCTGGTAATTGCAGGGTAGCTCTGCCCTATAGTGAACTACTTTTCCTGCCAGCAGTTAATTTGTACTATGTGGGAAGGAAATTAAAGCTTGAGTACAGTGAAATTTGATCGCTACCAACTTACAAGCCTTTCAGAAATTTCTCAACTCTCAGCTGAAATCAGTATTTTATAATTAGATTATGATTTTATTAATTATGCATGCAGTACTGGAAATATATATAGTAGGAGTAAATTCATTGATGACAAGTAGGTGTATTAGCTGCACATGAAAGGCAGAAGAGCAAAGTCTCTGCAGACTTTTTCCTCGTATATTACTGATCACTTGGGTGTTGCCCAAGAGCTGCTCATGTAAACTGGGAGTGTACCGCCTGTAAAGCTGCTCCTGCTGTTCTCCTTGGCCCATACTGTGAAACATCCAGCCAGCAGAAGCTCTTTGTGGCAAGCTGTTGGGAAACCTGAAATGTTAAGGACCTGCAGGTTCTCATCTCTTGATGATCTGGGCTGAGTTAAATGACAGCCAGGGGTTAAATTCCTGGCAGTATGTAAAAGAGAGAGATGCCCCACCTGCATAAAAGCACCATTCTTGATAACTAGAAGATGTCAGTCCCTGTAATATTTACCTCCGAGTTTCTTCTGTTGTATATCTCAAAGGAAAATACAGGTGGGATTCAGAAACATGGTGATGGAGATGGGAGTAAACAGAGCACTACAGGTATATAGATGAAAGCAGACTGCTAACATCATACAACAGCAGATGAGTGGACAAGTCTACCAAAATTTTAGGTAAGAGAAACTGGTGGAGTATTTATTAAGTAAAACACTTTTCTACTTATGATTGTATTCTCACTGTTGAGATGAAACTGCACTTGGTTCTGGGAAGGCTGTTTCATGTCTCTGTATGCCTTCAGGTCACAGCTACTAAAGGAAGCATTGCAAGATTTGGATCCAGTTAGACCTGGTGTGAACAGGTCTGTCAACAGTGGCAGATGATTGGAGCACCAACGTCTGAAGTAAGGACAAGCACGATTCCTATCTTGGGTGGCAAAGACCAGAGACCCATGAAGTGACATGGATGCACACAAAGAGACAAAGAAAAATATCCTACCCCTTCTGTCTGCTGTTTCCATCCCTCTGTCGTGGCCAACATAAAACATTTGCTCCATAAAGGTCTAATAGTTACCAAAGTACAGGAGGAGGATTGAGGATTTCTGGGATCTGTTCTGATTCAGCTGATACTGGGCTGTATGATTTCCCAATTCTTTCCTTGATCAGCCTTTTCCTTCCTTCTGTAGACCCCAAGGAGCCAAGTAACTGGTGTTACACAAACTGAAGAAGCCACATTGACAGCCTCAGTAATTAACATCTTTTGATATTTCTTACGGATTTTTTACAGTGCATGAGACAGGACTATTTCACTCAGGGTTTAGTTGTTAAAAAAGGGTTCTCAAGTAATTTTACCACACGACTTCACAGTGGAGATAAGACAACTGTGTAGCAGATGAGCAGAGTCTGTCATGAACTTCTGTAAATACTGTAATTTTTAAGCCATGGAGATTCTTGGGAATGGCAAATAGTAAAAAAATGAAAGAAGTTGGGAGAGGGAAGATGGAAGGAGGTAAAAAAGGAAAAAGAATGAGGACATGAAGGCTTCTTTGGGTAAGCACATTTCCATGTTTTCCTGAATGTGGTCCTTATCTGCCTTGTGATATCACTGGGATTTTGCAACGGGAAGATAGGCCTCTGCTTGTTTCAGGATTTGTAATTATGACACAGGATTGTGCCTTGAGCCAGCGGTGCACCCACTGCATTCCCATGCTGCACTGCAGAGGTGGAGTCGCTCTTCACGGGGATGTTTTAAATATATCATTGCTAGTAAAGAGTTTCTTGATTTCCAAAATAATTTAGCAAAAAAGAAAATGAGTCCCAGTGAGAATCTAAGACATCTCTATGGAGAAATGATGTAGTTCTGTGCATCACACGAGGAGATTTTTATGAAACCAAAACACTGGATGAAGCTAAACCAAAATTCTGCAGAAATCATTCAGCTAAAATTTCAGCTACAAGAATTTCAGTGGTCCCATGAGCTGCAAGAATCCTTTATCCGTTGCAGTAGCAAACCACATTTAGCCTTTGGAAAAAAAAATATCCATCTCCCATTTAAGATATCTCAGATTGATGGAATCCCTTAAATATTCCTGCCTTTGATTTTCAGGGTTTCAGTGTTCAGATAAAACAGCACGTTCTTTAACAGCATTAATAAAAAGTGCTTCATGGCTGGGACAAGCAGTTATGATAAAAATGGCTTTGCTAACTCAAGAATTGCTGTCTGTTCTTGTTCTTCTGTAGTTATCTCTGATATAAACTCAACGGGCCTGGTGGGCTCCTTGCTTACATTGGAGAGCTTGCATTGGGATATCCTCACTGAAAGCAGAAGTCACAGGACAGTGAAACTCCTTTAGGTGAGACAAGAAAGATGTTTCCATTCCACTGCTTCAGCAGCCATGGAAAATATATTTAATGTGCTGCAGGAGGAGGCATCTGCTTGTAAAACTTGTCACTACAGCTGGTCCCCACCAAAGGCCAATATTTTACAGTATAAGGGAAGGTTTAGAGTTTCAGAGAGAGAATTCCCATGGAAGATTCTTTTTCTAGGGGGAGAATTCTATTGCTGTAGTTAAATTACCCTTCAAAAACGGATTCTGATTATTTCCTCTGCTTGCATTTTGGAGAGATGATGATGAAACAGAGCTAGGAACACCACTTCAGAGTGGGAATCTAAATGACAACAAGCTGTCAGAACTATCTTTTTTCTTTCTTTTCTTTTTTTTTTTTTACTGGATGGGCGGAACCACAAAAATTTTAGTTTTCCAAACAACTGTGAAGTGTGACCTCATAAACTTTCCTAAGGGGGGAAAAAACAAAATAAAAGGGCCCATAGTAATGTAACACAGTTATTGCAATTACAGTCACAGGAAGTGGTATTTATAAAGGAAGATGCTTCAGTCCATCTTAGCAGGAAATCCACCTGATGGTTTATTTGCTCTCTTCTAGGGAAGGCATTATTTGGATGAGGCTGCTGATGGCAAGCTGCCAGCCTCATGGTCTGGAAGGGCAAGAGGAGAGGGAACTGACTCATGACTTTCGAAACGCTAGTGGTGCTGGTGGCTTGGTGATGGGGCAGGAGTCCTGTATCCCGGGGTCTTTCCTTCCTTCTGTGCAAGATGAAGGCCACGATGGAAAGCAATCAGCACATCATCCATTGCTGGGCAAGTTTAGGTTGGTCATTAGGAAAAGGTTCTTCAGGCACCCAGAGGGTGGTGGAGCACTGGAACAGGCTCCCCAGGGTGGTGGCTCATGGCACCAAGCCTGACAAGATTCCAGAAGCGTTTGGACAACACCCTCAGGGACATGGTGTGAATGTTGGGATTGTCCTGTGCAGGGACAGGAGTTGGACTTGATGACCCTTGTGGGTCCCTTCCAACTCCCAGCATTGGATGATTCTTTCCCTCCTGCTAGCAGTGCACCAGGAGGTGATGATGGGTGGGAAGCTGGAGCAATAGTGCCTGCTGACTTTTAAAGGAGAAAAGGGTCCATCTCTTTATTTCTTAGGACTGGCTTAACAGTGTCAGCAGAAGCTGAACCATATTGAATTATGGTCGAATGTGATCCCTGTGAAGCTCAGTGAAGTCCAGAGGTGGTTCGTGTGCCCTACAAGTTTTTCCCTAATCATCTTGCTGCAGCATAGCTGGTTTTCTGCTTGTTTTCCAGAACATCTTTTCAAGCTGCCTCGAGAGACGGGCGCACTGGCAGATCCATCCCCAGCAGACAGGAAGGCTTGAGCTGTGCCAGCGGGACCAGCAGGAAGGAAACCCCATTCTCCTCGGACACGTTTTTCTCTGTTCCTGGTAAGCTGGGTACGGGGACCGAGCTAACACAGTCGGCAAGCGCTGGCCAGCTCAACCTTAACCTGCCGCGGCAGAGAGGCGGCCC
>NW_010292021.1:19555-35821 GCF_000700745.2 Antrostomus carolinensis
TGCCTCGTCACCGTGGGGGTGCTGGCCATGACGCTGCTCATCGCCAGCATCTCCTTGCTGGTGGCACACGTCTTCCAGACAGTGGTGGACCTGCAGGTGAAGCAGGTGAGAGCACGACCGCAATTCCTCCTGACTGGGTTATTCCCTTTCAGAATCACCCTGGGAGGGAGGGAGGAGGCTAGTGGGTGGTATTTTCTGGCTCCCTCCTTGCACCAGCTGTGGTTGGGCAAGGGCTGGAGCATCTCTGGGCAGTGAAGCCCCCCTGCCCTGCACCACCTGGATAGGCTGGGACTCAGGATGGAGCTGAGGCTGCACTGGGCCTGGGCTGGATAAAAATCGAGTAAATACAAGTAAAAATCAGTTCTGTTCAGGCAGCGTTACTGTTTGTGGGGCAGCAGCTGTTGTTAGGAACCCTCTCCAGAGCAGCAGTACATGAGGTGAGCAGGGGACACTTGAAGCACCCCTCCTGTTTTCCAGTCCCTATCACAGATTTCTTGCAGCTTTCCTACAGCAGCGTGTTGTGCTGCTCCATTTACTGCTGCCTCTGGAGCAGAGCCAGAGGTGCTGTGGGCTGAAACACGTGGTAGCTTCCCTGGCTGGGTGATGACAGCGAGGTGTTTCACCCTGCTGTTAAAGGCTGCTTGTAGCACACGGTGAGGACACCCATCCTAGCATTGTTCTGAATGCAGAACCCTTTGCTGTTCCTGGTCTGCCTGAGCTTTTGTTCTCCTCTCATCATGGCTCTTGGCATTTATCCAGTGGTCCAGTGAGAAGAGTCAACTGTGTTAGTGTTATTACCTCCTGTACTGAACAAGAGAAACACTGCTCATGGGCTGTTTCCCTTCAAATATCTGTGAAGCATGTAAATGAATAATTATTTATCTACCTAGTCTGAGGAATATCATCCTTTCTGTTATTCTGACAAAGAAACCAGGAGTGTTAACCAATAAAGTGATTTGACCAGTGCTATTATCTAACTGGTGACCAAAGCTGTCTGATCCCCCGTGATGTCCTCACGGATGTGCTGTTCTTTTCTCTGGGGTATTGACAGGGAGCATTTTCTAACATAAAAGCTGTATTGTTTTAACTTCAATCAGTTTGGTTTAGCGAGTGCAATTTTAAGGTGGCAGTTAGGCTAAAGCAACTGGGGACACTTTGAAGTGTGCCTGTAAACTTCAGGGGAAAGCACACAAAAAAAGCCTACCATAGGATAAGCTGTCGTGCAGCCTGCCAGTGTGTCAGCTGCTCTTCAGGAACTGCTCCTGCAGCTACTCCTACAGTGCTTGTTCTCAGGTGTGTGCCTCTGCTGTGCTGGAGCATACCACAGGTAATGGATGGCTTATCCTGGAGTCACTTATCATCAGCTCATACCTTTTCTAGGCAGTCTGAAAGCCAGGTGTGAAGCGATGTGAGCATTAATGTATGCAAAGCTGTATGCAAACCAAGCCAAATCAGTACAGCTTTGCATAGGTATGTGGAGTTCCATCTCCCAGATCTCAGGTCTCTCTCTGGAAAGCAGTCTGTCATCCTCTGCATCACAGCAGCAGTTCTAGTTTCAAGTCTTATTAAAAGAGCAGTAGGGTTTAAAAAAAAAAGAAGGTTTGGCGGGAGAGCGTAGGACTGTCAGGAATTAGGCGTGATCCTCCTTAGGTGTATTATCTCTTAGCTACATGCTCCTTACCCTTAATGGTTCATTATGTAACAGTGAGTTGGTATTTGCTCAGCCAGGCTTTCAGTAATGCAGGGTGAAGTTTCCAGAGCTCAGTCTTTCCCTGCTCACCGCTCGTGCTGCCGCACCTCTGGATTGCACAGAATCAAGCTTCCTGCTCCCTGCGCTAGCCGCTGACTCTCCTGGATACTCCTCTAGGAGCCACACACACAAACTGCACAAATACAGCTTTCAACCCCAAAGCAGTGTGTTCCCCATCGCTCTGCTGATTCGGCTGCTTTCCACACGTGCTGTGTGTCCCACATGACCTTTTTCTCATTTGTGTGTAGTCTAGAAAGTTGCTGTCTCTTCTGTAACCGTGTACGGGGCTTAGAAAACCTTGTGTAAATAGACAAATCTCAGGTGGCCTTTGAAATGTGGCAAGACTTGAGCTTTTCCAACTCTCTGCAGTCCAGGGCATTGGACATGAAATGTTATCTCTGCGCTCTGGCCTTTCTTAGCCTCCTCAACCTCTCTTGTCATTGGAGGAGTTGCAGAAGGGGCAAGAGGTTGCCCTTAGGACAGGTAGTTCAGGTTCCTTTGAGGGCTTTCCAACAGTCCTGACACAGGGCTGACTTGCAGTGAAGAGCTGTCTTTGCAGTCTCAACTACAGCTGAAATGGAAGACTTCATTTTGGAGCAGCTGAAACACGTGTGTGTCCAAGCCCAGGACCTGTGAACCACTGAGGATGGGTTGGCTTTCAGTAGAGGCTCAGTCTTTTACCCTAAGTGTTCTCTGTATGCCCCATACCTCACTCTGATAATTTTAGAAAACCCTTCATCTTCTAACCCCTTGAAATTTCACTGGGCTTTTGTTGCCAACCATCTCCAGAGCTGGAATGTCTGGAGTGTTTAGGACCCAAAAGTACAGGGAAGATAGTTTGTCCCTTGATTTAGTTTATATATTGATCTTTTGTTGTTGTTGTTGAATGTGAAATACTAGAGCTCTCGGCACTGTTTAGTGTCTAAGCAGATGAAGGATGCTCCCTTTGAGCAGACGATTCCCAAGGTGTGGGGTCTGACAGGTCTGCTCATGTTGGTCTGGAAGATTACCCCATCCCTTGTCTTAAAAGTTGCAATTAAATTCTGTCATAGATGAACACATGAACCTATGTCTTGGCATTAGAACATTTTGCAATTTCAGGGGAAAAATGGAAATTTTCTGTGTAGGTTCCAAAAATGCTCAGTACCATTTCCCACCCCCACTATCACTGCCAGTCACAGTTACATTTGGGATGGGAAGCTCGCTTTTTATTTCCTTTGTGTGAAGCATGATCAAGACAAGGAAACACCAAAGAATGAGATAGCTGCAAATTCAGGACTGACTGGCACGATAAGTGAAGTCAGTGGGAAGGATGCTCTGGTACACTTGAAATGAGCGTGGACTGCATTTGGAAAGGAGAATTCCAAAAACTGCTGTGCTTCTGAGCAAAGACAGGAAATCCTACTGTATGCTGGTTTTAGGTTGTGAGACTGCAGCAGGTACAGCCTTGCATCTCTCTGAGAAGGATCTCTGAGTGTGAGGCCTCCCTAGGCTACTGCCTGCAGGACTAGTGTCTGACTTGGGGTTTCTGAATACTTTAATTGGTGTCTCTTCTTCTTGCATATAGATGTATCAAGAGGAAAGGTCTGATTCTCTGGCCTTATGCAGTACAGCAGCAATAATTACAGTGGAGCTGTATCTTTCACATATTTTAGATTAAAGAGCAATCCTGCGATCTAATATTTCACAGCCTGCCCAACCTGGTAGTGAAAACAAGCTCTGACAAAAAAAACTAGCAATTAAAAAATGTTACAGTCCTGTAACTTCAGATCCTACTCTGGTGTGAAGGAAATTCAGCAGGGCTAAACTTGAATGCTATCAGCTGAGGGATGTGGACATATGTTTTGCTCAAAAATATGTGCTCATATTTTTCTCTCAGGTCCAGGCTGTGTCATATCATGTGATAGACCCAAATATCCTTGGTAACATTTGGTTAAAAATAGAGGAGAGCTTACCATATTTTATTATTGGAGAGTTTCATGGGAGTCTATCTGAATCCAGCTCAGAAATTTGTGAATCTGAGTTTACAACTGGGACTGTCACTGTACAGAGCTATAAATAAACACGTCACTTCTGCGAGAGATCCAAACAGTGTCACACAGATCCAGGAAGAAAATCACCAGATGACTTTGTTTCACTACCCTTTCTCTCTGTAGCCCATCTCCCACGGGATCACTTGCAATTTCAAAATCTCAAAACCAACCTGCCAGAGAAAACCTTTTTCATTTCCTTCTCCTGAATGCTCTGCATTTATTCTGGTGTGTATGTGTATATAGAGAGAGCGTGGTAGCAACTCATGTTACATTTAGTGATGCTACATCTTGTTGGGGAGCTTCTGGTTTTCAGTCTAACTGAGGAGAGGGGGAGAGGGGATGTGGCCTCCCTGCACATCATGAATGTGATCGCTCTGTCATAAAGGATAGATGGGAGCCTAAAACTGGAATTACTATGACCAGAGTGCACTTGTGTTTTTAAACATTGCACATTTAGAGTCAGTGATAATCTCTCATATTAGTTACCTCATATGAGAGATACTGGAGCAACAGATAGATGTCCTGAATATGCTTAGGACATATTCTGTTGTTAGGGAACATAACAATTCCATTGTTAGGAAACAGTTTAAATCCCTAGATATGGATGGTTAAGATCAAGACAGGTCTGTTTATCAGCATCAAGCTTATACTCATTATGTTTCATGCATGTGAGAAATGTGAGCTTTGTACAACTGAGGAAGGGAGCAGACGTCAGGAATTCAGTACACCACCACCTCTGAAATAATTGACTTTGTAATGTGGTTATTTGCATATGGAGAAAAGCTATCGTGGTCATCTGTAGGTGTCTTAAATACATTGCTGTCTCGCTCTCCCAGCTCTTGATGGTGTCATCATGGAAATGATATGCCTGATTTATTTGGGGAGCTCTTGTGTTCCTGATCCTACAACCCAACTTCAGGAGGGCTCTCTCTGAATACAGATTTGAGCCTCCTTGGCATAGATCACAAGAAAACAGGATCAAAAGCATTGAGCTGTGTAGGAAATGGTACATATGAGGTGCTGGTAGTTCCAGAGAAATTCACAAAGCTCCTGAAGCATGTCTGAAAAATAGTGTGTTTTGTGGTGTGCAGAGAATACGTGGTTTGAAATTCTCAGAGGAAAGCAGTCTGCAACTGCAAAGTGCTACCAGCTGGGTTGGCTTTCATTGCTTTTCAGCAGTACTGCTGCCATTCCAAGCTCCTGCCAATAAGGTTTTTTTTTTTTGAAACAGTCTTCTCTTTGTCTAATCATTCAAAATTAAAATGTACATGGAGAGAAAACAGCCTCCTAAGTGGGAAGGCCAAGAATGAGTCCTGAGGCAACTGTGGCTGATCAAGTTAAGACCCCACGAACCAAGAAATGGCAGCTGTCCAGTCTGCCCTGCTTTTGAGCTGGCACTTACAATATTTGACTTGTTTTCTCAGAAGAATAAAAAGAGCAAGTGTTGATGAGACCCATTTAATTGCCAATTATTCCCCTTCTGCCTACAGGTGATACAGTTTTTAAAGATCTATTTTTATTTGTGCTTATTCCTGAAAATTCCACTCTGCAAGCCAAACTTCTCTTTACTACCACAGTAGCAGTACCAGTGTTATAACTGTATGAAAAGCCTTGATTTTGGTGGTGGTGGTGGTGATGCTTTTATAGTTGGGGTGAATTTTATCTAAAAAGGAATGGTAATAAAATAAGGAGTTGAGATCATATTCTATGTTTCTAATGGAACTACATACAGGTACAGTTATGACTTTCCTTACCACATGTATATGCTGGCAGGTAAAGGAATTACTGATTCAATACTTAAGTGCTTCTGTCAAAAAGTGATTTACAGCTTTTCTTTTTTAAGTCCGCATTTTACTGGTTACAAAACAGACTGACAGTCGATGGGTCTGGAGGTAGAATCACAGAATGGTTAGGGTTGGAAGGGACCTTAAAGATCATCTAGTTTCATTGCTGCAGGGAAGTAATTAAAGGCAGAGGGCAGAGAATCTTTGCCTCAGAAAGGCACCAATCCCAGTATGCCTATGTGAAAAAAATTTCTGTCACTTGCAGGTTTTCCTCACAGGCCGCTGAAAACCAAAATCTAATTGCTTTGGAGACAGAATCTCACAGCTGTGCTGGAATCTGACCTTCTTAGGCAAAGAAATTATAAACACAAGGAGTCTAAGCTTCTTTTCTGGCCTTGTCACTCCTAGGAAGTTTCTCTTAGGACCTCTTGGCCTCCCACTGTTGAGTTCCACTTTTATCTCTCATGTTGGCGTGTTTTGTGGTATCTTACACCAGGTTAGGATTTTGCTGGCACAGGAAACGCAACGTGATGTCTGTATCATAGCTGATAAATCTTCATTCTGAAAAATGTCAGGCAGAAGCATTTGTGGAAAGAAGGAGAACAACAAACCCAATAACATTATACCCCTAGCCTGTGAGCCATTGTAGCATGTGTTTGATCTTGTTGATATTTAGTGAGATGCTTCGAAGTAAAACATACCTATGAACTTTTAGAGAATTGGGGTCTCAAATCCTATTGCCTGTGTTTGTTCTGAGCGCATAGAACTCCTCTCTTTCCTATAAATATCATAAAGCATCTGTCGCTAACGGCTAATCTGTCTTTCTCTTCTTTCAGGGAACAGTATTGAAAAATGGCACAG
Source organism: Antrostomus carolinensis (assembly GCF_000700745.2). Lineage (NCBI taxonomy): Eukaryota > Metazoa > Chordata > Aves > Caprimulgiformes > Caprimulgidae > Antrostomus > Antrostomus carolinensis. The sequence continues at coordinate 25,984 of NW_010292021.1, forward strand.
AAACCTTTGAAGCTTGGGAGGATCCTCCTCCACCAGTTTACATGCAGTTCTACTTCTTTAACGTGACAAACCCTTTGGAAGTGCTTCAAGGTGCTACTCCTCTTGTAGAGGAAAAAGGGCCGTACACCTACCGGTAGGATCACTGCACTATTTTCACATTTCACTAAACCTGTTGCATGTGAGGGCACTAAAAAGTGGGAACCAGAACGCTTGTGATCTCATTCTAGGAGAAAATCTAGCTGTTAATGTGTGAGGGAAAGTTTATTCAAGGCAGCATGGTCGTACACCACCCAGAGAGTACAACCAGACAGACACTTGGGAGAACCTGCAGTCAGTTTCAGATTAAGCCAGTGACTTCTGTCAGATTTGGGGCAAGATTTTGCTTGTGTGCTGCTGCTCCTCTGCTGCTGAACACAGAGGAAATTGTTTGCATCCTGGCCTACCACCTTATGAGAGAAAAAACAGTGACTGGTTGGGTGCTGTTTGAGAGTCTTTGGAAAGGAATGTTGCGTAAAAGCGTGATTCATGTGTTCACTCAGAAATTAGTTCCTAGCTGAAGTTGCACAATTCACATCAGTAAAAATGAAGTGGCCAGAAAACCAGCTAGAGAGTGTTACTACAGGGATCTTCCTTAGCCAACCCTCACTATAAAACCTACTTGGATTCAGACATATCTACCATTTTTACAGACAGATGGACAAGGCCACGTGCAGTGTTGGAGCTTATCCAGCCACTTGAGCTTTCCTTCTGCGTGGTATGGCTACACGCTGAACAGTCTGAGTCTGCTGCACATGAAGAGATTTTAAGTCACCTTACAAATGAGTCTAGAGCTTTAGAGCTTCATTCTGCTCTGCTGCAGGCAGCAGTGTAAACCAGGAGCAGTCTCATGGCAGGAAGCATTATGGTCTTTGAAGTCACAGAGGTATGAGGACCACGGCAAAAAGACTGATCTCTCTTTGTCAGTCTCACTTCTGGTCACACAGGGTCATTCAGACCAGGCACCAGCTCAGTGCCAGAGGAGTTGTCTTCACCTAAGCTGCAAAATTATCAGGACCTGGTTGTTAGTGTTTGAAAAAAATACTACAGAATAAAAGGGAGAGCCTTTGTAGTAGCCTTGGTCTCTGCAGTATGTCTTGCCTTGCTATTTCTTTTCTTCCACACCTCAGCTTTGCTTCACCCTCTGCCATCAGTCTTTTCTCCTGTCTCCTCTGTATTTCAGCACTGTGTCTGTTTAGCCTTGTCACACTACGTGTGGTACTTTGGCAAAATAAATACCTTTTATTAGATAAACCAGTAGAGCTGGAGAAAAGATTCATAAGCTTTCAAGTTCCAAGCTTTTCTTCAGGTCTCTTGTAGTACAATGCTGATAATTAATTGGCAGCGCATTCTCTCTGCCAGGAAGATAAATAGGGCCAGCTCTAGGTGTACTAGAGCTACATGACACCACACAGGCCCGTGCTCTTCTGCACCCTGGTACTCCGTCCCCTCTGCTCTCTTCTTTTTTTCCCTTTCCTTATCCCTGAGTGTCTTCTGAGTGTCAGGCACAGCCTGGTTTGTGAAGCTGCACCTTATCTATGAAAGAGTTCTGTGGGATGGACAGGGCTGGTGGTGTAGCTGGCTGGGTTGGTCTGTGCTTCAGGGGAAGCCCAGCCTGAGCTGCTGATTTGTGGCTTCTTGGGAGAGCTTTCCTCTGCAACCCGTGCCACAGGCTGGCGGCGAGCGACGCAGGCTCTCCCCGAGCTGTTTACTGCGGTGCGAGGGAGGGAGGCTGCGCCTTCCAGCGCTCCCTTTCAGTTACTTCTGGCTTGTTTGCTGAGCCTGATTTTGACATGTCTGAACAGGATTCAATTGTGCTGCGCTTTGTCTGACAGAGGAAAGAGGAAAGTTAGAAAGTAGAGTGCTCTTTTCCAGCAGATTCTTTAGTCCTTGCCTAACTGTCACTGCTGACTGTACCAGACTGTCAGCGGTGGTGGAGGAAGAGAGGAGGCGTGTGGGAGGAGAGGGAGAAGGGAGGGATGTTGCAGACATACTGTGTGCTCAAGCCAGAGAATACATAACAAGTTTGCCTCACAGGCCCTGTGTAGCAAAGCATTAAAGACTCATTTTGGTTCAGCATGTGGCTAAAATGCCCTAACAAGAAGTACATGGCTCAGTGTTTTTATAAAACAGGGTATTGGGAAGAAAGGCTGCAAGTGAACTGGCCCGGGCAAGCAGAGGAAAAAAATCTAATGAGTGACAGAGAGGAGGTGGGACGGCTAAATAGAATCTCTTCCTGCATATTTTTCCTGCAATTCATAGTTTTGACCAACATAGATTGTAAACCCACTTAGTGCAGAGGTAGATTCTTTAACAAAAATGTAGTAGTGCTTGTGTTTTTAAAGCCTGGAAGTTGTATTTGCAGCATATAAAATAATTATAAAGTGCAAGCTGCTTATCTGCCCGAGCCTGCTGAGTCCCAAAGAACACTTTGAAGACCTGGTCTTCCACACATTTACAGCTTTTTGTCTTTAACATCTGAGATCCTCCTACTTGTATCCTTATCCAGGGAGTATTATTTTCCTCTCCAGCCCTTTTAGAGTCAGAGAGTCTTCTCAGGTTAACTCTGGCTTATTTTAGGGAAGGCATTTCACGACTGTCAGTTCCCATCCCCTCAGTTCAGGCCCTAGAGTATAATGTAGACAGCTGTACAAGAAGCTCTTGCCAAATCAAGCTGGAAGTTTTTTGCCAGACCAGATTTTGAATTTTGCCAGACCAAAATGTTCCTAGGTGGTAGGGATGCTGAAGAGTAGCAGATAAAGCTGCTTGTGTAAGAAAAATGGGTAATGGTTGGTTTCTAACAAGAATAGTTTCACAGGCCTATCCAATTTGCTTTAAAGTTGGAAGAGTAAACCAGAGTAATACAGCTTGTCACGAACCTGTGATGGATCTCATGCAGCCAGGATAGGATCTAGGATCTGAAATGAATTAAAACCATCATAGCACAGGGTCTTGCAGAATAATTCACCTTCACGTCTTGGGACTTAAAATTTACACAGGAAGCAAAGCGACGTAAAAGGCAGCAAACTCCTGAGTGTGTGTGGACTTAACGAAATAGGGTGCATTTCACTTGGTGTGTACGCCAAAAGGATCATGCCGTGAGCAGACAACCTGCCATTTCCCTTTGGGTTTGATGAAGATGCCTGTCTAGCTCATTTGGAGCCTGAGCCAGCCAGTCCTGCAGAATTGTGTGGCTCTTGTTTGTAAAATGGTAGTGGCAACGGGCTGAATTATGGTTATGACAAGTGTTTCATGGTAATTAAGATCTGACTTTCTCATCAAGCCAGCAGCTAGCGTTTGATGTTTCTTGCCAATTGCACTTGTTTGTCAGCAATCCTGAGTTTTGTGCTGCTTGTCTGAGTGCTTAGAGAGTATCAGAAGCAACCTCCCAGACCATGAGTAGTTGATGACAAAAATTCAGGTGAATTTCTGTCGTGTCCAGGGTTCCTGCCCAAGAATTAAAGGAGAAAAGCTAAAATGAGGCTTGTTCTGTGGTTATATTACACATAAGCCCAGAAGTCCTAGTGCAAAGTACTCTGAAGCCAGCAGAAAGATTCTGGTAGGTTCTGAGGTCAGGTTCAGGAGACTTGGATGAAGCCTGCATCTTGTTCTGCCTGGGAGTGAATTTTGCCTGCAGCAAGGAGCCAAAAGTTTTGTTTTCAAATTGCACTTCAAGAGCAGTCCCATGTATAGTGCATCTAAATCCTTCTGTGATGTCTGAAATTGTTCGCTTTCCCTGGAGGTTTTTAAAGATGAGGCAAAAATGTAAAGTGCAGTTAACATGTGGGGTGGCATTTTTGGAAGCAGCCTGTGAGGTCTGATTCAGCTTACACTAACAGAAAGGGAAGTCCTGTGGCTGACAGCAGCAGTAGCAAAAATTCATCTTCTCCTAATGAACTGAAAATCCCACCCTTTATGTGCTAAAAGCAGTAGAATAGCCCTAAGTTATTTGCAATTAATGTTATGTGTATTTGTTTCATTTGATGAGAGAAAAACTCTCTTTGTTTGTCAGAGAATACAGGCCAAGAGTGCACGTTCAGTTTCTGGACAATGGTACCAAAGTATCTGCTCTGAATCCAAAGACGTATGTATTTGAACCTCAGAAGTCAGTTGGAAACCCTGAAGTGGACCTGATTAGAACAGTTAATATTCCTGCAGTGGTGAGTTCTCTTTTCATTTCTGCTTGGAAATGATCCTAACACCCTTTTATATCTCACAGCTTGTTGCTTCATACTGTCTCTCTGCTTGTGGTAGATAAATGCGATCGAAGAACGAGAGGGGCAGCTTATGTCTGGGGCAGATACTGCATTCAGTTTTGGTTTGGACTGTTGTGGGCTTGGTTTTTTTTATTATGTTCCTCCCTCTCCATACACCTCTGTCGTGTCAGTGCCTCACTCTTGCACTGAAAGCTGACACACCCTTCAGAGATGAGAAGAAATCAGGCTTGTTGGGTTTCCATGAATAAGTGAAACTAGGGAATTAGTGATGTTAAATGCATAGGAGGGACTCTGACTTCTGAATGAGAACGTTTGGAATGCTTGGAGTTGTTTTTGTCAAAATTGCAAAAATCACCTCCAAGTCTGCATCTCAAGCTGAAAAAAACCCCCAGTTATAGCAGAGGAGTTTCAGATACAGCTGAATTTAAAAGTGCTCTCAGAATAAAACTGAATTTAAAACATGCACCTCCAGATTGTGCTAGGTGAAAGTTCTCTGCAAAGAAAGTCTCATTTTGGTGATCAGAGGCAGACCATTATTTTTAGTCTCATACAAGAATAACATGGGAGCAATCAGATCTAAAGCTGTCATACCTTCCAAAGGAAATTAGAATGTTCTAAAATACTTGTTGGTGGTGTAACTAAGCCCTTACTCCCCGTACTGGTTTAATTGGCTTCAATTACAGGGCACATTCATTTCTACTTTTTCCCCAGCATTTCCAAAAATGTCTTGTCTGATTTTATGAATGAATACATAAATGCACTGTATATAGTAGTAGATAGGACTCAGCTTACTAAAAGTTGCAAACAATAGAGTCACTGTATTTACAATTCCTCTCAGACATTTGAGTGGTGGTAAGCATTATCTCTTGCTCAGATTTTTGACTGTGACAGGCAGTACTAGAAGAACTACAGGTTGGTTCGTGCAAGGAATGTTCCCTTCTTTTGCTTTTTAAAAGACACGTTGTAAAATCACTTGTCAGCCAGAAAGGAAATAAATTTTGGTATTGTTTGTATTTTGGAGAAAAGGCTATCTTTTAAAAATGTAAATCATAACTTCCTACGGGTGAAATTCAAAGCATATCTCCAGCTGTAATATAAAGCAATTTTGCACATTTCACTTAAAATCCATTCTTAAGACTATGGCAGTTGATGGCATGGAGCTGAGCTGGTTGTGTGCCAGCACCAGGCTGAACTGGAATCTGCAAGAGCACATCCCTGTGGGAAAAAAGCTGGAGAACCTGTTGGCCAGCACATTACCTGCCACAACTGGAAATAACGAAACTGAAAATACAGCTGAAACATGCAGTGCTGAAATGTATCAGGGTGTCTGTGTTGGTATACAGCTGGTATTATTTATTCTCCAATAAATCTGACCATTGCTGCCTTATTCCAATCCCTTGGCAGACTGCGATGGAGTGGACCAGGTCAACCTCTCTTCAGTTTGCCACAGAGGTGCTGCTGCTTCTGTACCAAGAATCCCTGTTTACAGTTCGCACCGTCCATGAATTACTGTGGGGCTACAAAGACAGGCTCCTGTCAACCATTCATCTTCTGCATCCCGAGATCGATCCAGTATTTGGTTTATTTAATAAGGTAACTGGTGTGCAAGACTTTGGGATGCTTTAGGTGGGGAATGATGTCACTGCTACAGAGTTTGGACTCTCATTGCCAGCCAGTTGAGAAGGATGTTCTTGGACTGAGGCCAGGCTGCAGGGATAGCAAAAGGATGTGGCTTCTTCACTTTGGCTGTATCTGGCTGGTAGAACAGCTCTGAGTGTTTTATCTGACTGCCCTTTATCAGGTATGGATAAGCTTTCCAAGAGTGGATGTAGACCACTCCACTAGTGCCTGTGCTAGCTTGAGTAACTTGGGCTTTGTGGGGCCAGTTGTGCAAACCTGTAGAAAAATTTCCTGACCTGTTTCTTTAGTAATTGATGGAAATTGTGTGTTTTTTCTGTGCTGGAGCCATTACTGGCTTTCACAGTGTTTCTGGTTGCATGTGATTTTGGGCTGTGGGGACTCCTTGTTTCTTGGGGATCATCCACAGTACTCAGGTTATTGTCTGTGGGGTTTTTGGTTGCTGGTTTGGTTTTTGGAAAGGGCTGGTTTTTTCAGTGTCAAATTTCAAAGGTAAAAATGGCTAATCTCATCTTACATTTCCTTCACTTGGGAGGTGCAAGAATTTAGCCCAGTCACTTTCACCTCATTTACATTCCAGGTGCAGTTTAATGAATTGCACTTACCTCAGGGGCAGTCCATTGCTTCTAAGGTGGATTTGAAGTGATGACAAGCTTAAACTCCAACCAGCCAGTTGTAGTTACCAAACAGTTGTTACAGAATGAGTGGAGTGATGGAAAATTCATCTGTCTGTTTGCAGATGAATGGAACCGATGATGGAGAATATGTTTTCCTAAGTGGGGAAATGAACTACCTTAACTTCTCAAGGATTGTGGAATGGAAAGGAAAAGAGTAAGTTTTTCAGTGTGGCGTGGCCTCTGTCAAAATCTGCCCCTTTTCACATTTTGGATGAACATAAGCATTTGTTTATAAAAAAAAAGAGGGGGTCCTTTTATTCTGAGGATGGTGGTAGCTCACTTTGCTTTGTTTTCTTCAGGTCATTGAGCTGGTGGACAACAGAGGAATGTAACATGATCAATGGAACAGATGGGACATCCTTTCACCCATTAATTAGCAAAGATGAGAATATTTATATCTTTTCTTCTGATTTCTGCAGGTAAAGAGAAGAAAATGTCTCTCAGACTTTGAAGCAGAACATTTACTTCCATTCCTCTTGAGGTTTCATATTAGGCTGGTGCTTTTCCTCCTGTGATTTTTTTATTTAACATTATTATGAGTGTTCTGCATTTATTCATAGTATGAAGGGTGAGAGAGTTACCACCAAAAAAAACCCCCAAAAAACCCAATCTGCATCAAGTTAAGGCTGTGCTATTTCAAAGCAAAGTCAAAGTTTGGAAGATGCCTGGGAAGACAGACTGAACTGTCTTGCAAGGCTAGTAATGAGGAGAATGAAAGGATTTATATGAACCTTGCCCAAAACTTCTTTCCTCCAAAATCTTCCTCTGTGCCCTGATTTTTTAGAGAACCCAGACTGCCCTCTTGGGAGATTCATGACTTGAAATAATACTGTTTGAAATGCAACAAGATGCAGAGAATCTCGGTGTTTCCTTCCTTATGTTCCACCTTGTCTCCTCCCTTGCCCGTTTCCTTGTCTGTGAAGAACAAAACCAATCTAAAATTCTCTTATTAAAATCAGTACAGATGTGTGTTGCACTAAACTCAGGACCTTTGGAATTGTTTTGTCTTCCACGACCGTGTTCCTTTCCTTGTCACTCCCGAGTGGCGTGTACCAGCCCTGTCTCACACAACACACAATAGCAACTTGGGGACCAGAGTGAGCCCCTGAAGTGCAGAATCAGGAGTCAGTGTCCCTGCAGCAGCACAGTTAGCACAGGCTCATCTATTTTGTACAACAGCAGAATGATGAGATGTGCATTTGCTGATCAAAAGCCTATTAAATTTAATATGTAAGATTGTTGGAATGGGCTAAAACCAAACGTCCAGCTTACTGTAAACATAAGTTGATACACAGGCATCAGCAAAGAGACATCTGCAGCAGGTGTCAATGTGTGTGCTTGAGACAAACAAACCTGGGTCTGGCTTTTCTTCCTTGCAGATCTCTTTACCTGGTGTACGACAGCTCAGGAACTGTTGCAGGCATCCCAACCTACCGCTTTGTGCCCTCTGCAATGGTGTTTGCCAACACGACAGTTAACCCAGACAACGCTGGATTCTGCGTGCCACCGGGGAACTGCCCTGGCACTGGTGTCCTCAATGTCAGCGTCTGCAAGCAAGGTGTGTTACCAGGTGGTGGGATCAGACTGGGAGGACATTGGGGGGAACATATTTCTCCTTTCTGTCTGAAATATACGAGGGCAGTTTGGTGAGACCTGTAGGGTTTTGACTGTGCTCAGTGAAATCAGCCACCAGCAGTGATGGTTTGTTTGTAAAATGCAGTAGTGATCTGAGGGGATGTTCCTGCCAGATGCTGGCTGCTCCTGCAGTTATTTAAATCAAGGAATCAGAAGGAAGTACCAGGATCCATACTGAACAGCTTGGACATTTATCCTCTGCCCTTATCCAGGTAGCTGTCACATCTGAGTAGTTGAATGAAAACAGTGCCAAAGACCAGCATGCAAGCTTGAGACGTGAAGCATGCTGGTGCAGCACTGTCCTGGTTTTTAGCAAGGGAAAACTTGCTTGTTCTGGAGACAGGCTGTCAGGGTGTTGCTTCTGTAGCTCTAGAATGGAGTTTTGAGGTCCTCAAACCCTTCCTTGAATCCTGCTCTGCTTTTTTTAGGTGGTGACTTTCTATGTTTTTACATTCCAGGTGCCCCAATATTTCTATCAGCCCCACATTTTTACCAAGCAGATCAAAAGTTTGTAGAGGACGTAGAGGGCATGCATCCAGAAAAGGAATATCACGAGACGTTTCTGGACATCAATCCTGTAAGTGCAGCTTTTTTTTTTAAGGGTTATGTAGGTAAATCCAAGCATATGGGTTTAGGTCACCTTCTTGGATGGTGTGTATTGACACAGTCCCATTGACCTCAGGGAGGCTGTACTAGTTTATTTGGAACTGATCTATTTGTATCTGCTTGTACAGAGCAAACTTTCCTGGATAGGAAGAATTAAAATACTTTTCCCATTGTGTTTGTGCAATTAGAGATGCCATCAGACTGGTAATGATGAGATGAAGGGGTTAAAATATTTCTTATAAGCAGATGAGGCTACTTTTCCCCTCCCATCCCAGCCACTTGGGTATTATTTTGACTGTGCTTTCCCCAAGTTGAAGAAGCTAGGTGTGTGAACCAAGAGAGCAAATCTGTAACGGTTCAGTGGATGTTGGACTCAATTTAGACAGCATGGAGTCATGAGAGAAGAGATACAGAAGTGTGGTGATTATGTATTTCATGGAACTTTACAGAGTTGTTGGTATTCCCACTGTGAAATGTCAGAAATAAAGGGAGCTTGCAGCTGATGGCCCATGGTTTTACACTTGGGGTTTAACCCTGGTAGGCAGCTAAGCACCACACAGGTGCTCACTCACTCCTCCCCAGGCAGGTTGAGGGAGATAATCAGAAGGGTAAAAGTGAGAAAACTCAGGTTGAGATAAAGATGCTTTAATAAGTAAAAAAACCCAGAAAACAAACCAAACCCAAGAAAAACAAGTGATGCACAAAAATCCCAGTTGGTCACCGCCAGCCAACAGGATATCCCTTTGGTCTGTTGGGATCAGCTCTCCTGTCTGTGTGCCCTCCCAGCTCCCGTCCCACCCGCAGCCTACTCACTGGCAGGGCAGTATGAGAACAGAGAAGGCCTTAAGGCTGTGTAAGCACTGTTCAGCAACAACTAAAACATTTGTGTCTTATCAATACTGTTTTCATTACAATTCCAAAACATAGCCTGATACCAGCTACTATGAAGAAAATGAATTCTGTCCCAGATAAAACCAGGACAAGGCTGATCTGCACATCCACACATCTGAATGTAGGTCAAGGGAAAGA
>NW_010292021.1:35843-42558 GCF_000700745.2 Antrostomus carolinensis
AAAGAGCAAAATGATGACCTGCCTAGTTTACAGGAACAGAGTACTCTGACTCATCACGCTGTTATGTGTAGCTAAAGCAGGAGGAAATTGTCTAGTTTCTCTCTTAAGTTCTAGTGCAGATGCTGCTTGGTATCTGGTTTGGTGCCAGGTTCTTCCTCTTACCCTGTTCCTACTCACCCAGCTTTTTTGTACTACCATAAAATGAGCTCTGCGCCTCGTGAATCTTGGTGAAGGAAAATAAATAACAACACTAAGTGGGTCTTGTCTTGTCTTGTCAGGTCCACACCAGTGGAAATATTAAGTCATATTCTCCCCAGTTCCTATTAATTCACATTTACTCCTTTTTTTTTTTCTTTTTTGACACTGATTTCTTTTTATTCCCCAGCTGACAGGGCTTGTCCTGCAAGCAGCCAAGCGGATGCAAGTCAATGTTCACGTCAGAAAATTACCCGAATTTTTGTAAGTGTTCTCTGCTGCTGGGTGGATTTCTCAGATCTGATTTGATACTCAAAATTAATTTGTCTGCAGTGTTCAGGTGAAATATTGGTTGGAGAGAGCAAGTGAGACAGAGAGAAATCCAGTCAAATCTCAGTTACAAGTGGCAGTATCCTCTTCTCTCACAGATCAAGTAGATTTTGCAGTTTCATCTGCAGAGTAAAGACAGTATTCAACAAAAGCAAGATGTTATGGCCAAGTTCCATGTGGGGCTTTTGATGGCATGAGTCATATCACACTGGTTTATTTGCTCAGAGAGAAGGTCTGCCACAGTGGAGCGCAGCTACAATTCGTAGAGTGGCTACTCACTGCAGCGAGGACATACCATCCTACTCTGCACAGCTTTTAGGAGACAAAAATAATGTAGTTACCCTAAGTGGAGTGGAGTCACCATCCTTGGAGGTATTTAAAGGACGTGTAAACGTGGTACTTGGGGACATGCTTTAGTGCTGAACTTGGCAATGCCGGGTTTACGGTTGGACTAGATGATCATAATGGTCTTTTCCAACCAAACTATTCTATGATTTCTCAGCAGTGGTCACATGAAAACCATATGAGAAGGTATGACCCTAGACAGGGCTGCCCGTGCCTTTCCCAGAAAGTAGACCAAGTGGTGTGTCTCACACGAGCAGGCAAGTCCTACCTGAAACTCAGGAGGGAGGGCTCGTTTGATCAGCTGGAGGGAAGTACCTTGCCTGTGGCTGCATTGGTGTGATAAAGAGAAATCTTTGTACTTCAGCAGTCACTACAACCCTGCAAATGGGAACAGTGTACAATCCCAAGTAGCGTGTGAGTAAAATGTCCCGTTTTTTCTTTGTCACAAGTGGATTCTGCCTGGTTTTCTGGATGTTCCAGTTTGAGGGAGTTGTCCCCAAACTGCAGCTCAGTTGTGCAGAAATACCGTTCCCTTCATCTCTCGTCGTTCTGACATGTTGATTTGCTCCTCACTGATGCTATTCTTCCTACCCAGCTTCTGAGCTGATGTATATTGGCACAGCTTTGACATGTAACTAAAAAAGAAGTATTTTATCTGCTCTGTCCTCTTGGGAGAGTTGATGTTTCTTCAGAAGACCACCACCTTGTTTTCTAGCGCCCAGGAGCTGTTACATTATCACAACTTTTGCATAAGTTGTTATTTCACGTGTGCCAAATGTTGGGGGGTTTTTGCTGCTATGTGCACGCTGCTTGGACAATAGTTTCTGTGTTTTACAAATACGAGTAACCTTCAACATCAACTTGGCTTAGTGTCCCTGCTGACTGGCACACATCTGTCATTCAGTCAGTTTTTAATGAGCCTCTTATGGATCCCTCTCTTTCTCTCCCCACCAAGTCCCAAAATATGCCATTGCTCCCAAAACATACATTTATTATTAGTCTTGGAGATTGATATTGTTCTACTCCAGTAGGGAGTTGAAAATTGATGATAAAAAGGAACAGCCCAGATGCTTTTTTGGGTCAGTTTCCTCATTCAGTGTTCTATTATATTCTGTCTTCAGAACCCTCAAGTTGAAAAGTTGCAAAACCATAATTTTTAATTATTGGGGTTTTTTTTACAGTGAAACAGGCAACATCCGAACACTAATTTTCCCAGTGATGTATATAAACGAGGTAAATATTTTTGTTATTTCTTTGCAGCATTGTGCTATGTTTATGCTTGTGAAAATACTCTCTTTGAGATAACCAGAAAAGGAAACACTGTTTTTCTCCTTGTTTTATACAGCGGTAGGTAGGAGGAAGCTGTTGCTGTTTCTTAACTAACATCCTCCTGCTGCTTGTTGACCATAGCATTAAGTTCAGCCCTGCAAAACACCCTCAGTCAGACTGTCCTTTTAATTCCAAAGGTATTGGCCATGAGGAGAAGGGCTGCTGAGATGAGGAGGTGAGAGTTGACAAGATGACATCCTTTTTATTTTGAGTAGTCTCTTGTGAATATTCCTGGGCTGCAGTTGGATCACTGAATTTGTTGGACTAATTTCAATGACGTACACTATTATTCCAGGCCTATATTACTCCATTCCTAAACTGAGAGTTAAAAATCACTGCTTTATTTTGAAATGCAGACTAGATGATCCCTCTGGACACATGAGGAGAGCTAAGAATTCTTAGAGGGAAAGCATATCAAGAAGCAGTGAAGCAGAGGTGGAGAGTTGTGGGCGTGTTGTTTCCCGACCTTTCACAAAAGTAAAGGGGTCTGATATAAAGGAAGAACAGAAATAAATATATTTTTTCTCTCTTCATCCCTACAGAGTGTTTTGATTGATGAAGCATCTGCCAGCAAACTCAAGCACGTCCTGCTGGAAGCCAGTGTTGTAACTGGAATCCCCTTTGTAATCATGGCTCTAGGAATTGTTTTTGGGATTGTTTTTATTGTGCTGGTGTGCAGGTCCCGGGGAATAAGTGAAGAGGTAAATAACATTTGATTTTTAACTCTCCTTACTGTACATCTGTATTTGATTTTCTTTTTGTTTATTTTACCTGTTCAGTATCTTTCGGCACATAAACCTTTTTATATGTTGTTTTTGTTTAAAATGACCTTTCTAGGGAGGGGAAGTTTTAATAGACTCAGAATAAATGCGCCAAAACAAAGGAACGGAGCTAATATAAGAAACATGGTAAGGCAGGTTGTATCTTCTGTGCCTAATTCCCTTGCCAACAGTAGTAAAATAATAATAATAATTTTTTAAAAAAATAAATCAGCCTGTCTAGAGGACCCTGAAAGATAAGATGCAGAAGTCCACCGAATTTGATGGACAGATTTAGTCAGCGACAATCTGGCTGTGTTCTCAGTAGCAACAACTGTGTTGTGCCAGTTGATTATTTTTCTGAATCATAATGCAAATTTATGACCAAAGAACAGATCGATTTTACAGAAGTTTTATCCAGACAGTGCTAGTTTCTATATCAATTACGAAAATTCAGTCACAAAATGACATGCTGCCATGAAGGTTGTTAGTCACATTGAAAGTTGAGGCCAAAATTTCACCCTTATAGGCGAGGCAGTTGGGTTCAGATGAGACCAACTGTGGATCCTCTGCTTAGAGAAATGGACTGGGTACTCTAGTAGGCTGTTTTCTCCTTGTAGTTGCTGTGTTCTTAGCGTGGTCTTGCTTGTATGATGTTTCCTAAATACTTTCTAACGGTGTGAGAAAGCAGCACCCTCACAGCTTCCTCCAGAGCACCCAGCCACACGGTGCGTACGCTTTGTCTTAGTCATCTGGGTGAGTGGGTCCCACTACCAACACGTCTCCAGTGGGACTAGAGATGTGATGGTCGTGGCAGCAGTGGCGGCACTTTGGCGGTGAGGTCTGCAGCCTCCTTTCCTCCAGCAGTGCCTTTGAGCAGCTCGTCTTTGGCTCTCGTGGCTTCCTTCTTGATTTTCTCTCTGGATACCCAGGAAGTGTTTCATGAGCAGATGCTCTCAGCACTGTACTTCAGGTTCCTTTACAAGAGAGACTGGCACTTTTTCCTTTGAGCTTTTGAGCCTGCCTGTGTTAAATGGATTAAAATGACAAAGGGACACCTAAATTCCTTGTTTTCTCTACATTACTTTTGTTGCTTTTCCTGCAAACAAAAGTAATTCAGCTAGTTACAGTAATTCAGATGACTGCAGCTAGTCCTAGTCATCCCCCTGCCCAAGCTGCCATCCACCCTCTGGCGCTTTTTTAGTGCGGTGCTGGTTCTCTAACAGGAAATTGTACTTAGAAGTAGGAGCCAAGAGCTTTTCCCTTTCCTGTTTGGAGTCTCAGCAGTCCAGCTTCCCCACTGTGGAAGTTCTCCAATGTGCCACATTTAACTTTGCGGTGTTGTGATGTCTTTTTTTCTTTCAGAGTACTGAAGATGAAAGGTCCCCACTCATCAGGACATCTTAGTAGATTTCTTTAACGTGTGAGCTTGGAGAATAAACTATTAAGAGCTGACCTAATACCAACTACCACGACCCAGCATTATCCACTGTGGAGAAACTATTGTGTCAAGTACAACTTTTTGTGGTATAAGAGATGGAAGAGAATCTGCACTGTCATCAAGGGAGGAGACTTTTCTTACCAGCTAAGTTACAACTTTACATTTTAAAACTGCTTGAGAGATCCTGCTTTTCTCAACCCTGCACTCTCTTTGTACCTGCACTGACAGCCACGGACGATCATAACCACTATGGCAGCGAAAATCAAATGGCCTGATTCATTACAGGAACGACACGGGTAAAATTTGCAAACGGCCTTAGGAGTGTGGGCTGCCAAGTACCCTTCTAGAAACTCACAAGCTCCTGTATCGCCCAAGAACAAGGGACAAGTTTGCTGTAGGCCCAGCATTGTCTTTTCTGTCAAGTGTTGCGCAGTACTTATTAACAGAATGCACTGACTGTTTATTATTAATGCCATCGGTCCTTCCACAAAACTAATTTGTGCAACTAATCCAAAACACTGAGCGAAACTTTGTTAAGCATCTGTAGTTACCAGGTAAAAAGCCAATGGTTTGAAATGCTTTTCCATACAGACCTGTTCACTGTTCTCACTCTGCGCAGGATCCGTTGCATGCTAGCAATGCATTTATCCTTGAAATCTTGGGTTTATTTCTTCAACTTGAAAAAAAAAAAAAACAAAACCAAAATACAACACAACATTGTTTTTGATGGTGGAGGGTACAACAATGGTTTTCTTCTATCTCTGGTGTTTGTGTCACAGTTACCAGAACCTGCTTTGGCAGGGGGGTTGGAGTAGATGATCTCCTGAGGTCCCTTCCAACCCCAACCAGTCTGTGGTTCTGAGATGAGCTGTGTGGTTTGATGTGAACGCAGACTCGGCAGGTCCGTTGATTGTTTAGGGTAAAAGCACACCTCCATGTTACAGGACATGTAGGGACCTGAGAAGTCATCACACTTTTTTTTTTACTTGTCGAGTGGAAACTTGTTTTTAAAAATCACAGAAGTATTTTTTTTTTCCCCAATTAAAAGAATGTTCTCATTGAGAAGTATTTCCATTAGCTCTAAATAGTGAAACATAACTTTGAAATGTATTGTTGTCTTCTAAATAGAGGCATTGTTTTTTGCACTGGTTCGCTTTGGGGTTTTTTTTTTTCCTAGCTGGTGATTTGTTCAACAGTTTTGTTCATCTGGAGCCAGTTCCAAGCAGGAAGTTTCATGTTGACTGCAATTATTTATTATCCAGGTTAGCAAAAAGCACCTGGCACAGCCCAGGGTCCTCTCAATACTGCAGCTGCAGCTTTGCCTCTTCCTTGCCTTCTCCTCAGAGCTGGTATCCTAAACCTCAGCTGAGGAGCTGGACTGTGGTTGGACATTCACCTGCCTGTTGCCTTGAGAACTGCAAGTGCATGCACAGGGAACGAGAAACTCACCACAACTTTCTACAGCACGTTGTCTCAAAGGAGCTGTCCTGGAGCAACCTCTCTGTTGGGCATCATGGGCTGAAACTGCCACATCTTCTCTGCATCCCCCCCCTCAGAATGTTGCTTTCTGGGCAGCGAGGCTGAAAATAACTCTGAAACCACTTTGAGAACTTTGTTTGCTCTGCTTTGCCCAGATGCTGCTCTTTTTGCCACACTCTGGATGCCAAATGCGTCGTTGGAGTTAAAGCCACCTCAGTGCTTTTGGGCTATTCATGTCCTTCCCTGGCCAATTGCTGGGAAGAACCTGTCATGTGGATTTTCTTTCCTCACTGCCTGCCACGTCCTACAGCGGGGAAAGCCTGACCCCAAACTAACGGTGTCAGGAAGGGGACAAGGGAAAACTATCAATTCTATTATAAGTCAATGGATCAAATGGATCCCCCATAAGAAAGGGGTTTCTCAGCCAGGGCTCCTGCAGGGCTGGAGACCCCAGGCTGTGTGAGTACGGTCATCAGCAGGGTACAGCTCTGCGGATCTCTTCATGGAGTCAATGTGCCCTGACTTCTGTTGGGGGTTGATGGAGACAACATCCCCTGACTTTTGTTGGGGGTTGATGGAGTCAACATGCCCTGACTCCTGTTGGGGGTTGATGGAGTCAATGTGCCCTGACTCCTGTTGGGGGTGATGAAGTCCATGTGCCCTGAATTTTGTTGGGGGTTGTGGAGTCACCGTGCCCTGACTTTTCTTGGGGGCTGATGGAGTCAACGTGCCTGAGTTTTGGGGCTGATGGAGTCAACGTGCCCTGACTTCTGTTGGGGGTTGATGGAGTCAATGTGCCCTGAGTTTTGGGGCTGATGGAGTCAACGTGCCCTGACTT
>NW_010292021.1:42676-42893 GCF_000700745.2 Antrostomus carolinensis
GGGTGGATGGAGTCAACGTGCCCTGACTGTGTTGGGGGCTGATGAGTCTCTGTCATGCCTTGAGTGAGAGGAGCTGCCTTTCTCTGGTGTTTGCCCCCTTACCCCTCTCTGGCCCTTTGCCCCTCAGAGCTGTTTTTTGAGCCCTTTTGCCTTTCTGCATCATGGTCCCTGCTTCTCCGACACGACACAGCACTGCAAGTTGCACTTTGATTTTCCT
>NW_010292022.1:0-31887 GCF_000700745.2 Antrostomus carolinensis
GGGGGGGAGGTGCGGGGGGGGGCCATGGAACCCACACAAAACTTGTCCATAAGCAAGTGGATTTCACACAGTTAAGCAAATAAGACCGTTGCTCTTAGCAGTTGAGTTCCTCTAAGGGAGATTCTATGCTTTGGGCAGCTCAAAATTCCCATCTTTCTCCTGAAAATACTGTATGACAAACATCCTGTCAAATGCCTTGCCTTTGCTGAACCTTTCAAAAGACCCATTTGAGATCTACTGTTTCAGAGGCAGCAAACACCCTGAGGCAATGACCCAAGAAACAAGTAAAAAAGGTTTGATGACTACTTTAAGTTTAAAGAGACAAAAATCCTCTCACACCTCCACCTTAAAAAAAAGAAAGAGGAAAAAAAAAAAAAAACCCCAAACCACCCACAACCCAGAACTCTCCACTGCTGCAGGCTCTCCAACAAATAATTTCAAAAGCTTTAAATTCACTAAAACTTAGCAGCAAATCTTTTCACTCTGGGAGCTAGACACTTCCACAAACACACAATCACATATTTGTTGCAAACCTGTCCCTTTCAAAAAACCTACAGGATACTTTTTTGTGTAGGAAACTTCAGGTAACAGTTGGTTTTACAAAGTGATAAAAACGATGCACTGTTGAAGCAGCTTTACAAAGGGAAGAATTATCACCGTGAGGTAGCAGTCAACAGTCTGAGCAAGTATGCTTTCCATCTCCATAGTGAACAGAAAGGATGAGGGTCCCAGTAATATTCAACTAGTACTGAGGTAAAGTGGCCATGACTTAAAAGAGAATTAGAAGGTTATTGCTAATCGAACTTGCATTTTAATACTATTATCACAGTTTACAAATCTTAACTGCTGATTCAAAATGGAAAATTTAAGTTCCAGAGCTACGATATTGGGATTTTTATGTTTGGATCAGTATGAAATGGATTAGTTAATACAGTAAAAAAAAAAAAAAAAAAAAAAGTACCACTTTCTATAAGTTGGCACCATTGGTTTCAGACAGATCCAATATAGTTCAGGTTTGTACACTTTATTGGGAAAAAAAATTGTAAAGAGTGAAATAATGACTCCACCTCTAGAACCAGGAGAGCTACCAAGAGATAGGCAAAACTGGCCTACTTGCACAAAAGGAAGTTGGATGCTAATTAAATTCACAGAGAAAAATGGCATCTTTTATTTTAAGAGAATTATTACTACCATAAACGTAAGCATTGGAAAGTTAAGAGTTGCAAAAGTAATTTATTAATGTAACAGTATACTTGTGTCTTATTACATAAGCAAAGTTTTGATTACATACTTATCAATGCTTTGTTTCATCCCTGATCAATAAGAGGTAGTCATATGCTTTATTTATAGCATGTTCCTTTTCAGTCCTGCTACAAAGGCAACCAATTTCTTCACAAGCCTTTCTACAGAGATGGTACAAGTAATTTCTACATCAGTAAAACTGGCAACTGAGACATTAGGTTAATTAAAATATTGCCTAGTTCCAGATGTCAATTTTCACACACTTTGAATGTGATTTTTCCTGTCCTTACTAACATACAGTATTTTACGTGAGGTTTACCTCCCACTGAGTTGACTTGCAGTTAGAAGTGTCTGCATTTCTGTGAATTGATAAGTTCTCAACCCAGTCACTAGAACACACAGTATGAGCAGCCACCTAGGAACAGTTACTCGAGTGCCTCATGTAAAACCACCATGACTAAGCACAGATTGCACACAATTCATCAAGCAGTATTCAACTATCTTAGCCACAAAGTGGGCTATTTTTTTAGTCCTGAAATCTCTGCTTCATTTACTCCACATGTTCCAACTTCTGTAACAAATGAATACACATCCTTTACTGTACAAATCCTGGACTCATCCTGAGAACAGACCCTTTCCCCATTCCAATCAAATACTTGCCTCTTGGACAAAGCATCCAACACTTGTGATGAAGTTGGAGGCTGGACAACAATGTATTAAGTGCAAGAGGTCTGTGTTAGACTTAAATGTTTGGAAAAAGAGTGAGCTCTTGATTTTTGCCCTCTAAATAACGTTACTGTACTGTGACATTTTTTGAGTCTAACTTTTTTTTTTTAATTGATGCCCCCATAGTTCAGTAAAATGATTAAAACTTTGAGACCCACTCAACTACTGAAGTTTAAATACAACAAAACTTAATAATTATTATCTGAACATCCACTAGATAAAGGAAGTCATATTTTGCCAGTATGATACACCCATTTTTTGTGACCAAAGGAATGGTACAAACCAGACACACACACGCTCCTAAATTCTTCTCCTCCACATCTGTCATGCTCTTCCAGATGAATGAGACAATTTCTTTTTCCAGAGGGCCCAAGTCCTTCACCAGGGAGGAGGAATAGGACATGGGAATAGGCGGTGGTGGTACAAGACAAAATGCTGCCCACTCTTAGTTCAATGTCAGCACCCAGACCCAGCCGTTACAATTCCTAGCAGAAGCGGGATGAAATATGCAGCCCTACTCTGCCTGGAGCATTCCCAGTGTGAACAGAATCTAAAGGAAACTTACTGTGAAGTTTTAAGAAATTCCTATTAAGCCCATGCAAATGGCAATCTTTCAAAGCCTTGTAAACCAGTCTGGAAATTTGGGTGGATTTTTACAGGGAGGCAAAAGGCACATCCTCAACACAAAGGCTGAACTATTGCCAAATTTCAAATCCTCGCTTCAGAGCTTGGGGGCACTGGAGCATCAAAGAAGGACACCAGAATATTCTCACACAAGCAAAACAGCATACTTTTCACTAGCCTTATTCTTGGAACAAAACTGCTTTGGCTGAAACTTTCAAAAAAATTCAACCCAAAGCAGACATCTGGCATGGAAAAATCCGTCTGAGCTGAACTTTCACAAAAATTATGAAGTAACTAAGAGTTATGCGTTAAAATGGAAAAGGTCGTGCAACCTTAAGTACAGGTGGCACCAGCAGCTCTACCTAGAGTAAATACTTGACCTTAAATCTATTTCAGGTGACTCTGCTGTCAACCCTGTTCTTTAAAAGCACTAGTCACTGTGTGTAGATATATGTTTTACCCCACTATGGCCACTATGAAAAAATACCAGATTAAATTTCCTCCTGTATCTTTTCCTCCTACGTAGGTTCATTAAGAATGAGTCACAAAGTTTTCTAAATCAGCTGTACTATTAATTACCTGAGTGAAATGGAAAATTGTAAATTTCCTTTTGTCATGTGTTTTACCAGAAAAAGGTTAGGAAAAGGGAGAGAAAGGAAAGAACCAATGCAAGTTCAAAATTAGTAACTCAGGAGAGTTCTTGCAGCTCTAGACTAATCTTACATCCAATATACAAAAAGCCTAGGATTTGGGTTTTTTTAAAAATATTTGCTTCTAATACTATAAATTTTGTGACAATTGGCAAACAAGATCATGAAAGTCAAAATAAAGGAACAAAGGGATAAAAATTGAAATGGAAAAATCACTCACCTGTCCTTTGCTGCTGTTATATACTCTTATCTATCTCTTCTCCTGCTTTTTCTCCACTGCTTTCTTATTTTTCCTGTCCTCTGTGTGCTACAGCTTTACCTATGGACATACACTCCCACTCCAATAATCCATGTTATTTGGAAAGGCAAAGCAGATATCATATTCTCAACGGAAACCTCCTCCCTAGTCAATAGCTCTGTTCCTTCACTTTATTGTACAGTCAAGAGGTGCTACAGAATCTGATATACATTTGGCAAGGTTACTACTGCAACTAATGGGTGTTGTACCATAGAAGATGCAAACTACACAACAAAATTAAAAAAAAAAAATAAAAAATCAAGGTCAAAGCAGCTTGAGGTTACACTGTAGAATGCTGACTGAACACAAGACCAGAACTTTTAAGAGGAAGCTTGTTCTACACTGGTATTGCTAGCCCCCTTTTAAAATAAGAAATCCAAAGAAGGTTTTTCTATTGTACTTAATCCTACTTAAACTGAGTACTGACCTCTTTTTGAGACTCAGAGATATTCTGCTTAAATTCTGTGGTGTCTTCCAAGTGGCATATAACTCAAACTGCTACTTCTACTACGCTTATAAACCCAGTCCAAGCTGTTTGTTGTTATTTGCAGTAGGCTAACATCCTTGAAACAATACATGATTTTTGTTGCCCTATGAAGATTTCTTTTTCTAAAGATATAGAAAGAGGAAAAACCCACTGTGGGTAGTTTCGTATTCAGGGTCATTACAAACACATCCCATAATGTATGTTAGACAGGGCACCCAGATTTTGGGGGAATAAGTTTTTCTGTGCATATATAGGAAGAAAAAGCAGCCTGTTTTCTTCTCCTGGCGAAAAAATCCTCTGCTGCACACATGTACTGACAGAAAAGTGGGAATTACTGCTGCCATCACAGCTTCAGCATGATACAACATGATTCTCTGAGATGTTAGTACACCATCACATTTCCATTTAATCATCTGTACTACTATAGATTCAAATGACAACACCTATTTGCAGTGGCTGCCTCAAAAACAGGCTGTGAAACCAAACAGCATTTGATTTGACTCCCTCTGCTTTTCTCATAAAACTGCTCAAGCTGCTTCTTTTTATTTTAGTGACTTAGCCACCTTTGAATTTAAAAGTAGTGGCCAGACTCTTCTTCACAAACATAATTTTGCTTTCCTACATGCTTAACTAGTTCTTACCATAGAGTTATATAAAAAACCTAAGCTTTCCAAAGCAGGTGTTCTCAATAAATAATGTATTCTTCCAAGTAGATGATTATAAAACTAAATTCCAGAGGAAATAAATATTATTCTCTGAAATTAAGTGTCTATCAATGCACAGACTTTTTCTGAGTTGAATGATCTAATATGTGAAAGGCTTTACCCCGTTTAGCCATTGTTTTTTTTTACAGCTACCCAAATATGTTTCCACAACAACTGGCAAGGAAAAAGAAAGCTGGCTAAATTTCCAAAGTTCTCTTTCCATAATTACCATGTCCTACCATATAGCTACCAGGATTCAGAATCAGTAGACCTCTGCATAATTCCAAGTATTGGAACTGTCAACACATGAAGTAGCAGAGCTTGGGCTTCAGCCATCACTTCACTTAGGAAGGAAGAGAACCAGTTAACAGCAGTGATGCACCAGTTCCAGCAGAAAAATGAAGCATGTCCAAAAGAAACTTAGCAAGTTCCAAGTGAGTCAAAGGAGGGACACCACATTAGCAGCTTAACAAGAAACACAGAAACATGCTCAAAGGACCCACTGTGAAAAGCACACGTCTTTGCTCTAACGAAGCAATGACCACCTAAGGAGGTGGCTCTGTGGTCTTAATCAGTCACCTCCTTAAACGGTCAAGAAATCTAACTTCAGTCCATTAGGCAGGAGAAGTTTTCCATTCTTCCCAATAGCAGTTCCTGAAGAGTCTAGAGGAGCACAGTCCATCCCTCAGGAAGATTAAACTATGGATTTGGGCAGACAGTCTAGTTGCAAAACAAGCTGTATTATGCAGTGAAGCCTGCAAATTCCTATCATATATAAGCTTTTTGTTCAAATGAACTGAAAAAAATAACTTTTGGGAAGACTGGGAAGGTTGAAAAAGAGAAAGGTCAAAAAGATCCTTGTAAAAGTTTTATAGAACCTCCTTCTTCAGACTATTTTGCTGCAGATTAAACAGCAAAAATTAACCAATGTGCAGGTATTAGAAAGTTCTATCTGATTATAAAATAAAGACAACTAAACACACAAGCCAAGCCAGAAAGGATAAGTGAAGTTCAATTCTAGAGATTACCAAAATAAATATTTATCAGAGAATATGTATCTGAGCTGGAAGTAGCATAGAAGTCAACTAGAAGACAGAGAGCCTGAAAACATACTAGAGTAGTGCTCAATAACCAACAGGGAAACACTATGGAAAATGACTAAATATATCAGGCTAAATTTTCATGAATGCACCAAATTCAACTTCATTCTGCACAGACCCGTTTTCAACACATCTTGCCGAGTTTCTCTCGGAATCATTTGTACCCATATAGATAATCAAATGCATCAAGTGTGTCAATTCAGTTTATGTAATTAAGGAGTTTGTAAGTGACAGTGTATACAGGCCCAGAATCACCCACAGCTCATCTTCATTTACTCACTTCTGAACTGTTGAATGAAGTGGTATAGAAGTCTTGCAGAATTAAATGCTCTGTCTGCTTTATTATGTCAAGCAGAAGCAGCTCACCACCATCTTGGCGATCTTTCACTGCAAACTCCTGGTAAATGGCAGACATCTAAAAACTGAAGTTAGAGCCTCTGATGGGGAAGGAATCAGCTACGACAATGTTATCTCACTACGAGGATCTCATCCTTTAAAATATGATTGGCCAAGTTTTAAATACACTTGACAAGTAGAAGAGCAACAGACTGAGGTGCAAAAAGGATTCAAGCCACAGATTTTTTTTTAAGAAAACCCCAATACTTTGTAAATAGCATAAAAACATTAAATTGGAGGCTACTGTAATGCTGGGAACTAAAAATATAATGCTTCTAGCCAGATGTCACTGAAAAGTTGCGAGTAGTTTTTACACGAGACATGCAACTGGATGGATGGAGATCCGCAGAGAAGTCACTGATACAATGCAAAAAAACCCTATTGACAAACCTGTCTGAAGTCTGATCCAAAATTTATTCAAACCATACTCCCCTCCTTCCCCTGCTCACTGCCGTCATTACCAACCCAAACATCAGTGTGAGTCCGCCATGGGTATCCAATAGGAACTGTGACAGAATTGCCAGCGGGCATCCCCTTTGGGCATCATCTCAGGGACACAAAACATATTTGAACAGGAATTCCTCAAAATAGTGCCATGTATAACTCCTATACTGCCTAGTGGTCCTCTACATAAAAACCAGGCTTGATCCATTTTAATTTCCTTATGATTTAACACCTAAATTCCTACGGTTTCTTAAAACAATGCAGGTTCAATCACAGCAGACAAACTACACCACCTACAAGAACCACAGTTACTGCAAGTAAATTGCTACTTTACAAAACTGCATTGATAGGTTCCTAGTGCGTGTAACCTGCAAGTCATATCCTTCATGCATGGTGGGCCAAGGCTTAGTGTCTGTGATGCTCAAATAGAGATTCTTACACTGCCTTTCCAAATTTCCTGTTTGGATCACAGAAGCAGCAGAACACATGTTGGACACTGTCAATGGGTTGTACCTCATTGCCACCTTGTAGATCACAGAAACGGGCATGTTTCTGAAGTAACTGGATGATGTCAATTGAGCTAAGATGTAACCTAAATTTCATTTCATTTAGCAGAATCGTTTCACCAGCTAACTTGTGAAATGGTTTCATTGACTTGTCCATTTTTATATTCTTTAGAATGAGGTGTCCTGATTAGAATTTCCCCATATGGTAAAAAAAGTAAGGAACCACTTGATTTCATTCTGCTGATAAAACAATGTGATCTCTTCACAGATGTACTTCATTGATTCTGACAACATTTCAACACTACAACAGGAATAAAAAAGAATACAGCATTGAAATTTAATCCACAAAATGTTAAACAGGAAAAGTCAGGCTTTGCATTGCTATTGCCCTCATAGTTTGTCTTTAAAAACCAGACAAGGAACACGTAAGAGGACAAAAATTAAGTCTTAGACGTGAGGGGTGTCTCCAGTGAGGAAGGATGCACATAAAACTACTGTCAAATGGGAGAAAATGGGGTATAATTGCAGCAGATGTGGTGGAACACAAAGGATTTTATGACATGGACTCACAGCAAAAACAGCTGTTTCTAAAGTATCAGGTGATAAAGAATCGTAAGTACTGATGCCTGCAGAAGGATCAAGGCTGTGCTGAACTGCCTGCATAAAAAAGCTCCTGACAGATGAAGTCACTTTGGTGGAAGTCCCAGAGGCTGCCACAGGGATGGTCTGGACACTTGTGAAGGGGCCCCTGTCCGTGGTACTTAAGCAGCCACCACCCTGCCTATCACAGGGCACCACGGTATCTGCTCCCAGCACTTGATGGTGCCACTTGTACAATCAGGTACACACAGCATGAGAGACAAATGAACAGCGTGCCACATGCACAGCTACCGGGGATCCGTCAGCCAAAATTGACTTAATTCTCATTTCAGGAAATACTGCCTGCTTAACTCTGGGTGGCGGAAGAAGAGCAAACAAAAGGAAAGAAAAAAAAGAAAAAAAGAAGACAGCAATCTTTGAATACTTCATCCTCTAGAATCGAGCTGAAAATAACTCTTCATTCTAGAAAATGTATCTGCAGAAACCATCAGAAACTTGTCAAAGACTGTTTGCTAGGAAAGTCTCTGTGGAAATAAAGCAATGCTGGTTTTACATTTGTTGTGCCATATACACTTTTGGTTTGGTTTTTCATTTGTTTGGGTTGGGGGGGGGGGGGGAAGTGCTTGGTTTATATTTTTTTTTAAATATATTCCATGTGGGACAATGCATAGGTAGCTCAAAATTCATTACAACAATATATGTCTCAAGATGTACATAATATTCCAGAGAAGGCCAAAAATGTTAAATAGGCTGAGACAGTTTGCTCTCAAGTCCCACATCTTTACAATCCTATTTTTTTTTTTTTGTTGAGTGAGGTCACCTGAAGTTTTGCAGAGTTTATGTTTGACACATCCATAAATTAAATCTCATTAGAGAAGGACTGTTTGTCTGTGTATGTTTTAAGTGGCAGCCATACTATCCACTGAAACTTAAAAATACAAAAACCTTCTCCCTATCCCTTTGGAAAGCAGAGTGATCAACTCATCAAATATAAAGTGACAACACAGTCTAGCATAGAGTTTCACATGTGCATGTATGGAAATAAGGCCCAAATCTCCAAAGCAAACCTTCAACCCACAGCAGGAAGTCATCTAAGTTTAGTTTGGTTTCAGCTAGAGCAGATTGCATCTTAACAGGAACCTGCTGCTCCAGAAGAAATACTGGCTCCAATTGAAATCGGTCATAACAGCTGGGAAATTTTGGATCTCTGATTTAATGAAAAATGGTTTTCATAATTCATTTAAGGATCGGTCAAGAGTGGAGGAAGGGAATGCAAACATATCTGAAGCTCATTAGCATCGGCCTGCTGGGACCTACGTCTCATTAACCAGCTGTCACAATAGACAGGAACACCATACCTTTGCAGGTGCACTGCTATTAAACTCTGAGAAGACTCCTGGTATCGGGGGAAATCCTTCAGACCTACAGGGACTTGGCTTCAATGTGAATCTCACTCACTTCCCTCCAGCTTGGCAGATAGTATGCTGAAGCTGAAAAAGCAACAACAACGAAAAAGAAAATTCTTGAGCTTATGCTCTAGAGTGGTGGCCTGGCTGACAGTATCAAAAATAGGTAATGCAGCCCAAAACAAACTTTCTACTTCAGTTTGCCTACTTCTGATACCTAAGTTGTTTAAAGTCGAAGTTGCAGACATACTGGAACAGACTGCATCTGGACAGTCTGGTCCTAAGAATAAACAGTAGAAAAGCTGTGGTTTGCTGCAAGTCTTTAAACCTTCCAAAATTCCAGCATTCTGAAAGAGGGATAAGGTTTTTTTTTTTTATTTTTTTTTTAACCAGGGTACTAGCCAACTAAAGTTATCAGTAGCTCAGAGTATTATAGATGTAGATGGGAGAAAGGAAACAGTACATTAAAAAAAAAAAAAACAACCAACAAATTTCTAGAAAATATATAGCCAATACCGCACATTTAGAAAGAAGTGCCAATCTCATTTTGTGAAATCAAACATTTTTACTTTTTGGGCAGCATTTCAAATCATAAAAGCTTATCTCACTGCAATGTTTTTTCATTTTACAGACAAGTAACTAAGGAGGATGCCCCATATACACAAGGTAACAGGTAAGTATCCTACTAAGTAGGAGTCTGACAGATGATGACCAACTGATATAAGTCATTTTTGGTATGCTGTGTGACAATACAGAATGGAACCAGAAGATTCTCTAACAATTATATGTTTAAAGGATCAACTGTTGTAAAAAGGGAGCAAACGATGGCATAAATGTGGCAAATGTGCTGCATAGAACTGTTTCTTTGAAAACCCTTCGAGTAACTTTTACCCAATCAGAAAACAAAAAAAAAAATCCAGGGAGACATGGCTCTACCTGCATGCAAACTCTCCAGTCACAAAACAAAATACAAAATAGCAACACAACTATAAAAAAAACCCATCTGGTTAAGTATGTGGACTAAGGTTTTTATAACAAAGGAAATGGAGTACAAAGATCTTAAAAATTACTTAAGAAAGTCCTGCACCTGGGTCGGGGCAACCCCAAGCACAAACACAGGCTGAGTGGAGAAGGGATTGAGAGCAGCTCTGAGAAGAAGGACTTGGGGTGCTGGTGAATGAGAAGCTGAACATGAGCCGGCAACAGCCCAGAAGGCCAATAACCGTATCCTGGGCTGCATCAAGAGGAGTGTGGCCAGCAGGTCGAGGGAGGTGATTCTCCCCCTCTACTCTGCTCTTATAAGGCCCCTCCTGGAGTACTGTGTCCAGTTCTGAGGCCCCCATCACAAGAAAGACGTGGACCTGTTAGAATGAGTCCAAGAGGAAGCCATGAGGTTGATCCGAGGGCTGGAGCACCTCTCCTATGAGGACAGGCTGAGAGAGTTGGTGCTGTTCAGCCTGGAGATGAGAAGGCTCCGGGGAGATCTTATAGCGGCCTTCCAGTACCTGAAGGGGCTACAAGGAAGCTGGGGAGGGACTTTTCACAAGGGCAGGGAGTGACAGAACAAGAGGAAATGACTTCAAACTGGAAGAGGGGAGGTTTAGATTAGATATTAGGAAGAAATTCTTCACTGTGAGGGTGGTGAGACACTGGAACAGGTTGCCCAGAGAAGCTGTGGATGCCTCCTCCCTGGAAGTGTTGAAGGCCAGGCTGGATGAGGCTTTGAGCAACCTGGTCTAGTGGAAGGTGTCCCTGCTGATGGCAGGGGGGTTGGAACTAAGGTCCCTTAGTTTCAAGTCCCTTCCAACTCATACTATTCTATGATTTTATGAAGATACATTACTGGCTCTTTTATTTAACTTCTTATCTTAGTCATGAATTTGAGTTCCTCCTCCAAAAAAGCACTGAAAAGTCCTAAGATTTGCCAATTCCTGTACTAAAATCTAAAAACCTCAGTCCCTCTTTGAATCAGCATACTTCCAAAATAAGGAAAACCAGAAAGCAGGATAGCAGAAAGTGAAAGAGCAGACAGGTTTACAAAGAGAACAGAAAACAGATTGAACAAGAGCAGTGGAACATGCTACAGCAAAGAAGTCTGAAAAGATATTTTAAAAAAAACCCCTCTGTTGCAGTTGTTATCCCGCAACGTCCCGTCCGGTCGAGGCGACACAGAGACAAACACACACCCCGTCTCTGGGCCAATGAGCACTGACACCAATATGAGGATGCTGCAAATGGCGTTTAACGATGTGCGACACAGTACTATATGGTGTGGGTTCACTACGTCACTTCCGCCTGCTTACATCACAGGCTAAGTGCTATTGGCTACTAGCAAAGAGAGGGGGGTGTCTTACCTTTCCGTACAGCCCGATATCTTCCGGCCGCCAGACCCTATCTTATTACACCCCTCCCAAGTTCAGGTGAATTTACATTACAAGTGGGACTGCTGACTGAAGAACGGGAGAAGGTGTCAATATTGGCAGCCGCCTTTTACAAAAGGTAACAGAACACTACAGAATCCTACAAGAAAGGAGAGAATAAGCAGAATTTCCTGTAAGCAAAGAAACAAGTGCTTTAAAAGAAAATCCTACAATAGTTACTTGTTAGGATGACATTAAGTCAAATAGAATTAAGACATCAGAAGTCAGGAGACAAAAAAGCATAAAAGGAAGAGGTCCTATCACTTTTTGACAAACCAGAACTGTTGGGTACAAGCAGAAATATAAATGGACTGTATGAATGCACTGCACAAATTTATTGCAAATGGAAGTCAAACAGCTGAAGACACTACTGGGAAAAAAGTAAGTCTTATAAAGATGCAGAGGTTTGCAAAATGGAAACTGTACTTCCAATGTCTGCAGTTCCCATTTGTTCTAACATATATAATGGAATTATATTATGTTCGTGTGAAAGTGAAAAAAAAAAATCAGGTCATAATTTACCTTCAAAATTGTTTAGCCATATCCAGGAAATATGTCTAGACATACCTACAGTTAAATTATACAAAGAAAGAATTTGAAAAAAATCAGATTATGCAATGAATATTAAAGATTTAAGTGTCTGAAACCGAGTCACACTGAGTTAATCCTATATCAAATCATCTTGAATAACTTAGCAGAGATAACCTAGAGATTACATTTCATGTCTCGCCCTTTGCATCCCAGAGAATGCCAGAATGCTTTAGAAAATTAACATGGGAAATGAAGAAATGTAAGAAAACAGGAATATCACTAGATTTAAAGAAAATCAACAGCAGTAGCAGCAGACAGCTGCTAGCTCTCAAACACCCTTTATAGGTGAGGGGAAGAAAGTATATCTAAAACAAAAGAAAATATTCCCCATTGAAAAGGGGCTACTATTACACACTGCAGAAAACTAGATTTCTGATCTTCTACCAGAAGATGGGCCAAAAAAACTGCATGGCTCTAACATTTTATCTGTTATACAAAAATGTAGTTCCTGAGTGACTTTAAATGTTAGAAAAAGACTGCAATAAATTATAACTGAGTGTTACCAAATTTAAAAAGTGCTACTTACTCTTTACCAGCAAGAGGACAAGTTGCTGCTTGGTAAGACACAAAAACCACTGGCATTAAGTGAAAGCATTTCTCCTGGTTGCACAGGAATGACTCAGTTTTGAGGAAGTAAGAGAATGGGAAAGTTTTGCCTCTCCAAGACCCTAAACCCATATAAGCAATCCCCAAATCCTGCAGAAGTATAGTATTCAAACAAGTAAAACATTGTTGCATCTGGATAAGGACTCTGAGGATGCAGATCTCAGATAAAAGGGAGATAAACGGTAACTTCACTCAAGTTCATCACAGCACACCAGATTTCAATAAGCAAACGCAGACTAACATTTCACAGGATCCAGAGCAGATGTAAAGCTTGACTCAAGGAATATTTACTCATTGGAAACAAATGCAAGAGACTGTTGTGAAAACTATTTGTGTAAATTTAAAATGCAATGTCTCATCTGAGAAAGATCCCAAATTCATAAACATGTCTCAGTGGAGATATATTTTTGTACGCACGAACTTTAAGAGAGAAGAAATAGGAGTGTATCTGTCAGAGGTTCAGCTGGGTAGTTTTATATGAGCCAGAATACACTTCCATAAATTTGCAAAGCTGGAATCAGGACTGCTGCCCAATGGAAGCATTTAATTTTACATCTACACACAATTTCTTTTTCTTTAATGTACTGGAACAAATGCAGTACAGTTTTTACGTTTTGCTTGTGCTTTCTTACAAATCCATATTGTGCCCAGAAAAATGCAATGTTTCACTGTTTAATGTGGAGGTCAGACTCTGGACACTGCTTCTCTCAATCTAGATAAATACTATTTCTTAACGTCTTTCTAGGAGTCAAAGATTCCTCAAGTCACCATTCACTCAAAGAACATACATTTCAAAAAGATTTTCAGATGCAGCTATACATTCTTGGACTAATGACTGCCTTACTGCAACAGCATGTCTACTACAGGCAGCAGTCTGGAATAGCCTTAATACTACATTCAACAGATGTAATACCATCAGCTCTTCAGCATAAAATGTATGAGAGTCAAAATAAAATTACATTGTGTATGCTCCTCAAGAACGAGGAGAGAGTGGAAAAAACAAAAGACAAGAATGACATAATTGAAAACTTGCTTACCAATAGGCCTACTAAGTCCTAAATCTAGAGCTACTGTTGGATATCATCTTACTGCTTAGAGATCATGAAGGTAGGAACAAGCTAATGGAATTGGATTACAAATGTATATGACTTTCTGTATATCTTGAAGTCCTGTGGGTACATATGCTCCTCTGCTTAATTTAATTCTGCTATACAAGTAAATCTTTATCTCCTCATGACAAACAGTATAAATAAAAAGAAGAAAGTCTAATAATTCCCAATAGAAGTTCTTACCCTAGCAGTGCTTGATTTACCCAAAGCTGATTTATGAAAACCTCTCTGTTAGACATGGTGACCACCAAAATCACAACAGAGACCTGTTCAACCAGCGGGAAGCCGACTTGAAAATTTTACTAAATTATTTCTCCTTATATGGAACTGCAATTCTTTTCACAACAACAAAAACCAAAATATTATTTGATTTAACCTTACTAATTACCCTCAGTAACAGCATCTTGCTAAGAACTAACAAACTAATCTCAATATAAGAGGAAAAAATTAGGATTTTCTGCATTTGCTAGTAGAAATTATCCAAAAAATCCTTCATACGCACAGTTGAATTTGACCTCTGACAGGTAAAGAGATGAAAAATTTAAAAAATAATAATTTTTAAAAAGAGCATAACAATTATTAGGGGCTACACTTCATGGTTCATTCAAAGACTGTGACTTTGAGAGAACAGCATTCCTAAAAAGCCTCAATAAAAACTGTATTTGTTAACAGTCCTTTAACATGAGACATAAAACACTCCAGAATTCATTCTGAAATAAAACAGGAGCATGAGATAAACCTAGTTTAAGAAACGGACAAAGAAGGCTAGAGAACACAGGCCCTCAAGCCAAACACATATGCTGCATTATTACTCTCATTCCACCCTCTCTTGTGAGTTCCCACAGAAAATCAGAAAGTCCTGGGAAAGGTTTTTCTGATTCAAATGCACCATCTCTGTTATCTTATGACATAATAAGGCAGAGAACAGTTCTCAGAAAGAAATAAATTACACTTCAGATCTACAGAAACATTTTCATGCACTACTTAAGATAAGGAACAGGATAAAACCACATTAGATTTTCCTGCTCTGCTCCTCAAGAAAACTTAGCAAAGAATACATGTAGACACTGTCTACCAGTGTTCTCATCACAGCTTCCAGCAGACACACCAGCCCTGACCAAAATAACATTTCAGCAATCAAGAGAGCTTAACTCCAGAAAGGACTGTCATGATGATAGCTCTGAAGCAATTGAATCTCTTGCTCAGGAAATGTGTGTTCATTCTAGATATCTATCACTTGCCAGGTAGCATCTTCTTCTGAACCTCAAGGATTGCTTTCAGGTGTCATGTGAACAGCATTCCTTCCCACAGCCGCTTTCTTAATGACACTTAATGTGAATAATCTCAGTTTTCCAATAACATGTTAAGCTTCAGGAATAAAAAAAAAGTGCATGGTTGTAATGATAAAACCCCCTCATATACCTACATGAAATACATTTGTTCATTGACTTTTACCTGTAGAAAAAGTCTACCTTTTCATTTTTAGATATACAGAATAATATATTCTTACTCCTGAATATGTATGCTAACACTACTTGTGAATTTATGGAAATTTTTCATTGTTTGTTTTGGTGCTGGCCTGACATAAAGCATGGCACAAACAGTGCATTTTATGGATTTGTTTTGGAGTTTTGTTCTGGTTTTGGTTTGGGTTTTTTTTTAAATCTTACTTAGAAGCAGCACCTGATAACTTTCACACAAGACAACAGCCACTACAAATAGTTAAATCTGACTGAATTTGTGCTGATGCAAATAAAGATACTTACCACATGGAAGCCTCACATCGGCCAGAAAATAAGTGATGGACCAACTGGCTCCTAATTTCTTCTACACTGAAGCCCCTTCCTCCTCCCACCTCATTGCTAAAGTGTTAAAGTGGTTGAGAGTCACAGGATGTTCCCAGCCGCTGTTGCCTACAAGTTGTTTAAGTGAAACAGGAAATAAGGTGTGGCGTGCCAGCTGACCAACACCAGTTGAGATGACAGCACAAGATTTTCGTAGTTCTTAGGTATCTAGAAAGTTCCTATTCCTTTAACATCATCATTTCTTATGCTCAACACAAACTAAATGTCAACTGCTGGCTTCCCAATTGAAGGATTTTAATACTGTGTAAGCAGTAGCACTCCGACGGATCAAAATCAGTATCTGATTTGACCTTTCTGCACATATTTAGCACTTCTCACTGTATGAAATTATCTAGTACTCCCCCTAAGGATTACTTCCCACAATTAAGTTTGTGAAGACAATCAGGTAAATCAAAGCTGATTATTTATAATTTACTGACTCTATCCTCCCAATCCTGATCCACAGTTTGTGGGGAAAAAAAAAAGCTCAAATGCCATTGCAAGATATTTCCAATCAGCTAGCAACCTCTCCAGAAATAAAAAAGCAGGAGTGAGTAAGCAACATCTTACTACCATCTTTGACACAAAAGAACTCAGTTTTAAATCTCTCAAGGAAGATGCTGGCATTCAGTATTGGACTCTCACAATATTCTTTTACATATGGGATCCACATCCAGAGCAGATAACTTTGGATTTTTCAGGTCTGAGGAACTTCAAGGATGGGAAAGAGCGTGGTTGTAGAATGTGATAGGGGGAAAGAAAAAGAAGAGGAGATAGGTAAACAGCCCTCTATTTAACAATTTCCATGCAGTATGCAGGGCCACTTACTACAGAAAAACATAATTTCCCTTTCAAATACAGGTCTGCTGATTATCAGAAAGCACTTCTCCAAGACCTCCTCCCTAGCACGCTGCTCCCTAGAGATAAGAGGCCCTTGTTCCAGACAGTTTCTTCAGTAGTACCGACCTTCTTGCTCTGCTAAATAACTGGTAAAGTCAAGTGTCTGGATTCTTCACAGAATACTCCTCATTCCCCCTGCCCCCACACTTCCACAAAAGCCAATAAATGATACAGCAGGAAAACAAAGAAAGCAAAGGTTTTTCACCTTTTCTTAGCTCAAACCTTGGAGCCTTATGTGACCAGGAGCCTCTTCAAACATCCAAGAAAAAACCAAACTGACAATCCACACAGCAATTTCCCCATGGGGACACACGCAATTCAAACTGTACCAGAAGCTTCCCTTCAAATCTTTACAAGCAAGGGAAACTGAAAGAGATGCATGATGTTGCTACAGCAATTAACACTGTATGGAAATTCAGAGTGAAGGTATTCCCCTTGTCCGTGATAAAAATAATCTAATTCTGTGCCCAAACAACCTGTTGACCTAATTTCTGCAATGGATTGTAGCACATTTGTTCACAAGAAGTTAAAACAATAATTTACTGTTTAACACAGAAGACCACACTTGGGTGGAAAAGTATTATGCTTTAATCTGAAAAAGAAACTAAAGATAACTTATACCTAAGAACTAGCCATTACCATACTGATAACAGTAAAAAAGAAAAACATACACTTTTGCAACTACTTCACTGAAGGAAAAAGACACATGTATATAGTTCTGTGGTCATATGACATGATCTTAAGCACAGCTGAAATGGTAGGAACCAAAGGGAAAAAAGAAAAAAAAAAAACAAAGACAACCCACAAGTGAAGTCAGTCAGTAATATTTTTTTAGATAGATAACCAAAAGTGGAATTTCTATACTGCCAAGCACACACTGACATCATTTGCCACTGGCAATTATACAATTATACTAGTAGATGGACTTTAGCAGCGTTTATTCAGTCAGATAAATAGATAATTATCTTGAGCATCAAGGTAAACTATCACACTTCACCTAGCTTGAACCTTATAATCTGGTTTAGAATCATTTCCTTTTCTCTTAACTTTTATTAATCGAGCAATCAACTGTCCCTGCATTCAACAGTCTGCCTACAAGGATCTCCAACAATATGCCCAAGTGCAGAAAGATTAAAAACAAATGAGAACACTGATGTTGCTACATGCTACAGTTTGCAAGTGAATAGTATTAGACAACTTTTGTAAACTAGTCAAGATGAATTCTGATTAACTGAGAGGGCTGATCTGATTGAGCATCATGAAGGCATTCTAGATGAGCCTGCACACTGAGGCCCTGTATAAGCTGTAATGCTGGACGCACTTGTACTGTTGTAAAATGTCAGGGAGACAACACATTTGCATTAAAATGGGAGGGGGACGCAGGGAGGGAGAGGAAGGGAAGGGGTTAAAATATTGAAGCAGGGAAATCAAGTATTTGAGTCTTTTCTGTCATGCTATCATCTGCTCCTCCACCCAACCACCTTATTCCTCACTCCCATGTTCAGTCTTCAAGCAGAAAGGTTAAATGACAGGAAGAGCATCGAGCTCTTTCTCGATAATAGTTTTTACGCTGCCAAAACCAAATCTCCACTTGCTTCTCTTACTTCTGAAGCATTAACGATCATCTGTAAGAAGTATCTAGTGAGCCTACATTGGTAAACTGTAATTAGAAATCCCTATAAACTTTGAAAAACCATCGACCAACAAATATCCCAGTGCACTCTACAAACACAGAACCTTTATTCCAACAGGAATTTTCAGTAAAAAATGATGTGTGAACAGCAGACACTGATGTTCACACAAGCATACTGCATACAACCCAGCAGGCATTTTTTCTGGTTTTTTTGGCCTATGCCCTGGAGGTGCTGGCACAATGGAATTTCAATACCATAATTGCTTATTTCTCTGTGTGCCAGCCTCTGAAATAACAGGTAAAAAGAAAAAAAATACACATAAAACAAACATTCTCTTTTTTAAATTACAGGAATCACAAAATAAAATGTTTTTAATTCTCTAGTTCAAACGATGTAATTTATAACCATGACACAAATAGAGAAGAAGCACAAAAGAAGGGAAAATACAGAAATAACAACGTTCCCAAGGTTCAGTTTACAAGGACCTCACACAAAGTTGTTTTTTTTTTTTTTTTTGCAACTCTTACTAGAAACAGTATTATTTGTTAAAAATGCAGTAGCTGCCAAAAGCTATGATCCATCTAAAGCAAACATGTTTAAGATGGAAATAGAGTGTTAATGCTGAAGAAAGACAGAATTGAGTATACAAGTTTTCTTTTAAAAGTGTTGAAGCAATTGCAGTACAGTGTTAAGTTTGTTTTTCATCTTTCTGTGCAAAAACTGATTGCATTTGCAGATAAGCACCTAAATAAGAGAGACGTACATTAAGACAATAACAAAAGTAATCAAATTTCAAACTTTCTAATTAAACCTCTTTTTCCTGCAGAAGGTTATTGGGAATTCAACACTAGCCTTGGTTCACATGATAGAACAATGGGAAAATTTTCCGAATGGTTGAACGCTAACCCTGACAAGTGTGGAGAGCCAACTACAATACATTATATGGTAGCATAACCTGCCACCCACGTTGCTGAGAGAACAGCTTTCAAACACATGCACCGAGCTGTAAGACCACAAAATCCCTTATTACACATTGTCCCTCACTTAAGGTGAAATGCACTATCTCCCCCCTTTTACAAATCTTGCTGCTTTTTCTAAACCTTCATCTCTGAAGTTTATTTAGCAGCTAACTAGACTGTTTTTCAGACTTCTTTTTTTTCCAAATGCCATTTTTCCTGTTTTGTTTGCTAACCAAAATAACATCATGTTTTTATAGTACACAGTGAAGACTGTTACATCTTTCACTTTTGCTTTTTTTTTTTTTCAATACTACTTCCACCTGTGTGACATTATCCAACTTTTTGAAAGGAAATGTCTGTTATATGACTAATTCATTTATGAAGACATTTCTGGAGTGAAATATTTTCCTTTTTTTAACAAGATACATGACTCATCACTGGTAAAGTAAAAAATGGTTCCATCATCCTTTTGATTGGAAGACCAGATATTCTGTTACTTACTGTGATTCTTCTCCATTGTTACGCAATTTGAATATATTCAAAAAGATAAACTGCCACAATGTGTGTGGTTATAGACACTGGCATTCATGTAAGTCAACCATTGCTGTAGAATGACAAACATACTCCACCCTCATTACAACATGCTGTGGTTACCAGCCAAACATCTTTGCCTTCTCAGAAAAACAGTACGTTATAATAAAAGCAGACTAGCAAAACAAATAATATGAGGGGACCTGAGATATGGTAAAGAAATAACAATTGTTAGAAAACATAACTCTGAAGATGGAAAGTGAACTACTTAAGGATTTCAGGAACACATATAACCTCGTGCTATGAGAAAAGATCACTGAAAAATACTGGTACATAAAGCTTTCTTGGTTAATGATTCCCCCCTCCTACTCCCCCACCACACATGTCTGCTGCTTGAATCACTGCATTCCAACATAGTTAGAGGACATACACAGTTTCTTCAGGGGTTTTCAGTTGCAACTTTGCTGGCAATGGGAATTTTATTTGAAAGTGTTTCTATTCTAGTGACAAGGTCAACTAGTCCAACAAACTATTGGTTGTTCTGTCTGATAGCTCAGTGTATTTATTCAAGCAAGCACTTTTATAACCCACAATTGAATGCAGACAGTTACCCTTGTAAACACGACTGTCCACGGGGATTTTCACTACATTTTGGGTATGTAAAAGAAAAACATGCTTTTCTTCCCTCAGCCTGATAGCACATAAGTTTGATTACAACTTGAATTTCAGGGAGCAAAGGGCGGAGGGGCTACTGTTTTAAATACATATGATCTATTATACCTAAATACACATATTTGGACCAGTTCCTAGGAGGTAAAGAACACAGACATTTGATTGATCTCTCTAGGAGCTCCAAAAATTTGGCAATGCTATCAAAGACAGATCAGCATCTCTGCTCTATCCAGGCATTTAAAAGAAAAAAGCCATGGTTTAAAAGAAACAAAGAGATGCTATATGTAGCACTAAGGGTTAAAGGCTACATAGAATGCTTTCACAAAAGCCAGAAGCACAAGAGTGGGTGGGTGGGTGGAAATCAGCTGCAGAAGTTGGTAGAGTTAATTTTTTAATTTTTGTTTTAAAAGGACTATTCCACAGCTCTAGATAGAAGTTTTGTAGGTCAGCAGCACGGTCACACTGCTGACAAAATGTGCAAAGAGGGAAAATGACAGACTCTAGTCTCACAGAACTTTTCTTAACACATACATGCACTCCCTTTACCCTTCATACAGAATCTTCTCACATAGAGGAGATAATTCATTTTTACTAATTAGGAATGGTAAAGGGGCTAGTCTATTAGTACACTGCTCTTCGTCACTCAAGTCTTCCCTGAAGAAATCCCTCAGGGATATAAAGAAGGTAAGAAACTATCAGGGAAAACTAGCAACCTTTCACGGCTGTATTCTACTACTTTGGGTATTATACAGATACTACAAAAATTAAATAGCCTACTAAAACTATCTGGGAAGTCTGTAGTACAAGGAGACAATCGCAGAGATAATCCATAAGGAAACAGGGATTCCATAAAACAATAAACTTGGTGAACAACACAAAGGTATGCACAGTACATTAAATCTCTAATAGTTACTCAATCAATATTAAAGCTCTCCTGAAAACAAGTAGCTTTTCTGGGAAATGTTACCAAGAAAAGTTGAGTCAGTATAGCAAATTGATGAACAAATGGGAGCAATAGGTTTTAAGGGCTGGAAGGGGGAGTGCTTCATATTGACTTAACTGAAGAAGGAACTTTATATATAAGTGCGCACAGTGCTTTATCTTGGTTTTGTGGGGCTTTTTTAGGCAGACATAAATTATACCAGTGCAAACCAAGCAATTCTAGACAGAACTAATTCATTTGAACAAAAGTGTCAAGCATTGACAATCTGGTACCAATGAACATCACAGTTACAAGTTTCAACGAGTCGGGTATAAACTGGACACAACCCAATGTAGTCTTTGACTTGGGATATTGGTCCAATAGCATTGATAATCTGCATAAATTACAAATAAATCACTTAACTTTCCTACAAAATTACTAATACTATTACCATTCTACAACAGTATTACCATCCTACATACTTTAAAAGTGCTGGAGAATATAGTCATCTAAATTTGCAGTTGGTTTCCCATACTATTTTAAACTTGCTATAAGGTCACAACTTTATTGCTACGTTTTTTAAAAATACTAACATAACAAGTTCAAGTATTTGACTCTCCCTCTCACACACAGAGCACTACCATCTGCAGCCTGCTCCTGTGTGCCAGAGAAAGGACTGGAATGTGCTCATAGTATTGTAATTAGAATACACCAGTGGAGGCCTATGAAAAATTTCTCCATCACACTGGAGGACAGCTTCCCTGCATTGTTAACATAACTTTTTTTTTTAATCTGAAGTTTTAAGCCATCCATGCTAGAAAGATTTTTACAGAAGTAAAATATATAATCAACAAGCTTTTTAAGAAATCTCTTCAAATCCTCCTACTAGAAATTCACGCACAGAAAAGAGATGAAACCATGTAACCAAACACTCGCTACAAAACAGGTATTACACAGCATAATGTAAATGATTAGAGTCAAAATGATTAGTAAGTTATCTTGCCTTTTCTCATTGGCAGTGGAAAGAGAAGCTTTTTCACCTTTACATGAAAAGCCACACACATTTTCGCATTCCTTTTCCATAGTGGAACTTAGATTGAATAATCATGAATAAAGGCTATAATTCCAGGCAATGCTTTCATATATATATATATATATATATATATATATACACACACATATATGTAAAATTCTGTGCTTCGATCAGTTCCTAGCCTCTATACTAGAGCTCCCCCCAGGAAAGCTCTGTACTTCATCAACTTCCTGCCTTCCACAGAGCTGTTGCCACTTTCTTTCGCATGGCTTTTCCTCTGCTTCAGAAGGTAAAGTCAGACTGACAGTATTAAAAATACAGGGCCTCATTAATGTAGCCTTGCCTAATTGAGTCCCTCTGTGGCAAGAAAAGGTTCCTTCATAGATGTGTGTTTGAATGCTGGGATACAAAACAAGAAAAAATATCTTTCTACATGCAACACACGCCACAGCATAAAGGCAATGTTCAGTTTTCATCTTTTTTCTAAGATCCAACAGAAGAGATGTTTATTTCTCTTAAAATATCATTTCAGAGCATGGTAAGATAAAAATGCTTAACAATTTTATGATGTGTGGACCAAAATAATCTTCCACTCTTCTGAATTATTCTAGATCTAGCGTGGGTCTCACTATCTGTACACACGTACCTCATATGCACAAAAGGCCACTTCAAAACTGCATTTCTCGTGATTGCACAGTAAGCCCCATTCCAATGCATTACCATTCCAGTGCACAAAAAGCAGGAAAGCTTAAATCCTCTTCACAATTTGCACAGTTTGGAGTATACATATTAGTTGATTTCCTATCCTGGTTTTGCTGGGATAGGATCATAGATTTAATTCTTGGTCAGAAAAACTGCATTTTAAGAAGACTGCAGCACCTGATCTGGTGAGAACAAAGTTGATAAGACATTTAGTTTTAATTTCTGGCCAGCCATGGTATGTGGATTTCCATAGTGATCAAGGTCTTGAGCAGTTTAGTTAGCCAGAAGCTAAGGCCAGGAGGAGTGAAAGCCAGGGCAGCTGACTGAAGCTGGCCAACAGAAGTATTCCATACCATAAATGTCACACTCCGTATAAACTGGAAAGTTTGCTGGGGATGACCTGTCTTCCTCAATGGCCACCATCTCTTGAGGGTCTCGTCCATCATTCTGCTCCCGAGGCCTGCTCTCCTGCTTGTTGTGACTGTCGTGCTTTCATCAGCTGCATGTATCTTTCTGTATTTTGTATTGGTATTAATATTCATTCTTATTATTATTTCATTAAATCTGTTTTCATTTCAACACACAGGTCTCCTTTCCTTTTCCCAATTCCCCCTCCCAGGTGAGGAGGGGTCATTGGGTGATAGACATTTCCATTAGAAGAGCAGATCCTACCATCTACAGCAATGATGACATTGGCAGGGAACAGTGATGTTATGTCATTAAATGAGCCTTTCTTTTGTAAAGAGAGATTCATGTGAATAGCCCGGTCATGGAATCACAAAATATCTTCTCTGCTGGAAGCTGGAAATAGGGAGTACCAACTGCATCAAATGGAAATAACCCTGCTTATTAAACTTGACTTCTACCCTTGACATCAATCACAAGGCATAATAACTAACCAATACCAGTGGATCACCCTACTCCCCTGCTTTGCAGATTTCCAATACTGGTAAATTTTAGATGTAAGGAACAGGTACTGTCTGCATCCTGATGAACTAAATCCATACCCAACTAGTGTAACAGCAAGTTAACAATCAAAATGAACAAGCTGATGTGATGACCTCCTCTGCAGAGCATCCTAGAGACAGACATGAAAGACTATAGTTTAAAAATCCTGTAAAACCAAAGCTTATTCAGTCTTTTCTTAGAATCAAGTGCATTTTGCAGAAAGCAGATTGAATATTTTTAATTGACATTCTGAACCCAAGAAGTAATTAAGGGTCAGCAATGCACCTTT
Source organism: Antrostomus carolinensis (assembly GCF_000700745.2). Classification (NCBI taxonomy): domain Eukaryota; kingdom Metazoa; phylum Chordata; class Aves; order Caprimulgiformes; family Caprimulgidae; genus Antrostomus; species Antrostomus carolinensis. The sequence goes on from NW_010292022.1 coordinate 24,344, forward strand.
TCTTATATGGAAGAAGAGAGAAAGAAGAGGAATGGTTTCTAACCAAAGCATTTGAAGCCTAGTCAGGAATCTAAATAAAGCAGTAACAACTCAGTGCTCCATCTTCAGAGGGAAGCAGTTTAAAATACACCTTGGAGATGTCTGATCTGAGTCTTGGAAGCAATAAATTTTCTTGATTCATTAACTTGCAACAGTCCTACGGCAAGTTAGCATCTCCTTGTTCCTCAGTATCTAGGTTTACTCCACATACAGAAAATGAGCTGAGATTGCTAGCTGTTGAATTTCAGAAAATGCCTCTTCACTACAACCACTGGACACTGGAGAAGTAAAGAGATTACAATAGGGTCAGCCTTCCTTAACTACCGTTCAGAAAAGCTCCCCAGTTTGGGCATTCCTCTGGTTGGGAATTCCCTGCTCTAGTGCAGAAAGTCTTACAGGAGCGAGGAAATGGCCCTGTCCGTGGTGCTTGGTGACAACGCCGCGCCACCGGGGAGACTGCTGCGTGAGCCTGCGGCAGCTCTGGAGCACCTGCTCACACAACGCCAAGCACAACCAAAAGGGCTGGAAAACAAACTGAAAACAGGATAGACAGCAATTCAAAAAAAGGCAACAAAAAGCTGGAACAAAGGACTCGTATGGTTGCCAGCAAAGACATATTAATACAATAGGGCTTTCACCTGAGTCTTCAAAGTTATCTTCAGAACTGAGTCTTGTTGAAAACATTAAGTAGACTTCTGTTCCAGGAGGAAAATGTACAGCAACTGAGTTAAAGCAGGCCTCTTTCAAAACAATGTTGAATACTTACTATCACCCTCTGATGAACAGTCTGCTACATAGGACCTCCAGTGACAAAGTGTCTTTTTCCTGTACAAGGGCTATCCATCACTGCACAGTGACAGAGCACTGCATACCCAGAAAGGTGGTTAACGAGGGGAGTTACCCCGTTCCAGCAGCACTGCTTCAGAGTGAAGCCATGTGGATTATTACTACCCTTAGGCAATTTGAAAAGCAAAGTACATATAGCAATGGCATGCACTAGCAATGGTTTGGTCCTATCACAAAGCTTACCAGTTTCTCTGAACTACACAAACAGCTAAATGAAAAACATGTCCCACTCCAAATTAAAAATCATGGGAAAGTCCAAAAAGTGCACTGGAACAACTAATTCCTACTGGAATAGGAAGGAAATTATACCTGTCAAGTTGCATCTTACCTAGTTATAGCCAAGACGTACATGCCATATTCTGTTGTTGAGACCCCTACAGGGCACAGTTGAATAGAAGATTTTCTCTTTCAGGAGGGGTTCTGCCTCTTAAAGCAATTTCAGTTGTGGGCTTAAACACCAGTGGCTTCCCAGATGTGAACTACTTGTGAAGTCAGTAACTGTTTCCAGAAAGTCTGACCCCCACCTTCCCCAAGTGTTTTATATCCAAATGTAGATGTAGAACTGGCCAATACAAGAGTTTACAGGTGTCTTGCTTTGCTGTGTAAAGTCCCTACGTTACAGGCTGGCAGCAGAAGCCATTGAAACTACTCGGTTAACAGAACCTGAAATCCTACCTGCACTTAGTGTCATAACACTTAAATCTTTTTACAGCAATATGAACTGCTGATGACTTAAACGTCTTGGACAAGCACAAAGGCAACAAGTGAGAATTATTTGAAGAGACCAGAGGTTTCTTGCAGCCAATGCTTCACTCACATCCTTTGCTGTGAGTTATTTTCATATCACAAGAAAATGCAATAAATTAAATCACATACTGAAGAGTCTGGATGCTGTTCCAAAAACGCCTCTATAGACTATCTTGTCCATCCAGACTGTTTGAACCATTAAGTGGGAGAACTCCGAGACTGGAAATGAGAAAAATATTTGCTGTCCAAGCTTGACAGCTGTGATAAAAAGGGACTTAAGTCAGCGGAGAAGGTTTACTGCACACATTTTAACTGTAGTTCCCCCAGCTGGGCAAGGGAATAATACTGACAGGTTACAACGGCTGTCCTCATCCACCGGATGGGTTACAAATGACTTGTTTCTCAGAGGGGAAAAAAACCACCCTTTTATTTAGAAAATAATTTCATCTTAGGTTCCAAAAAGGACATGCCTGCATACTAGACCACAAACTAAACCTAATCTTATATTAGTGATAAAACCTAGTTTAACGGGAAATTGCATTGTTTTGAAAATTAGACCATTAGGAAGAAAACATATGGAAGCCTCATAGGCCTTTCATTAGACACTATAAGCTGGGCAAATATCCATGGAAAACTATAAAATGATTTAGCTGGATTTTCCACCCAGTTAACCCGTCCTGAAGCCAATGGAATCACTGTATAATTAACCAGATTTCTCTAAAGAGCTCATAACAGTTCACACTGTTTTAATAACCTGCCCATGCGTCAGAGAAGCTGAAGAAAAGAGAAAGTTTCAGGACTGAAGGAAAATTTAAGAAACACATTCTGAAACACAAAACATTGATAGCAACATTTAACATTACAGTGGTGACAAAATTAGTCACTAGTATTTCACAGCATCAAAGTACTGTATCTCATTAGTACACAGTCTGACAATATTTCCACCTCAGCTTTGAGGTAAAAAAGCCTAAGAGCAGGTGGTATGCATAAGAATTACTGCTCTCATAGAACATATTACAGTTACATTAATATACTATAAAAAATATACAAAAATACCATTTAGAAGTGCCTTTTTAACTAAATACATTATGTGTAGAATCTTGTGTTTAGCAAGAAAAAAGATAAAGAAATATCACCTGAGAGACTGCAGAAGACTAATATGCTTATTATACATTTTATTGTTTGCTCTAGATCATTAATAACACATATACCTTCAAAAGTGGAGGTTTACCACTGTAAAAGAAACTTAAGTTATTGCAGTTACATGTATAATGCTGTACTAAACATTATTGTAAAAGGATAATCATTTAGTTATTGGAAGACTACGAGCACCAAATCAAACTGCTAATTAAGGACAACAATGACATCTAGTGGACAATTGCAAACCAGACCCTAGCCTGACAAGGGAAAAATCCAGCTGCTGTCACCGTTATACAGCGTGCAAATTGCTACAATGCAATTAAGAAGACTAAAGGACAGAACTGCAGTTGATTAAAGTCAAAGTAATGTGATGATTAATTTCTTTCAAAAGATTATTTCATCTTTTAAAGAGTCAAGACCCTTCCATTTAAGATTTAGAATAAAAGTTTAGGTCAAAACTTGAAAGAACATCACAAATCATTGAAAGAATATAGAAAGATACATAGTTCCAACATAACAGAGGCATACATGTTTACTATACTTTCTATTCCCACTGCATCTACAACCTTCTACTTATAAATTGCTCTCAGTGGGACATCAAACACTGGAAAAACAATGCAAAACCGATAAAAATTCAAAACACTATTTAGCACCTCCCTTTTTTCATCACTCCGATCTTTCTGTTGTTGTAATACCTGCCATATAAGAGATGTAAATTAAACCCTCCCAATATATAAGCCAGTAGTTGCTGGGCTCCAGAGAACAAGAATCTGAAACATGAGGCTACCATAACTCAAAATTAGCAAAGATACCTGCTCAGGAGTAACCTGATAAATTTAGAAGGTGGACTTCTGCAAAGACCACGGATTATTTTAAATCTGCTTTTATTATTTACCAAAAGGCTAGCAAAACTAAGCAGTTAAAGCAACTCAAGTCTGATCTCAGTTGTTTCATCAAAGAACCCTTTTCTGGATAGAAATGTCACCATGAAAAAATACTGGGGTTGACTACTACACTTTTGTAAATAAAAACATTAACAAAACACTAAAAATCTATGTCCCATTCAAGTCTTAAGCATCAAATGTTATGTCTACAGAAATGGAAATTGGATTTTGCACCATATTGACAAAAACACACCCCTTCCAAAATTTCTACATCTCAGTTACTGTCCACTATAAAAAAAAAAAGTAAAAGATTAAAAATTATTCTCAAAAAAACCCCACCATTTATGAACACATTTGATTGTAATTTACATAAGAGTTCCAATTTAAATTGGTACCTTGCTTGCTTTAGATAAGATTTTGGAAAAGTTAATGTTGCAATTCCCCTAGCTGTCACCATCAGTAGTGGCTATTAGAGTCAGCTATTAGCAAATATGTACATTCTCACTTACATGAAGACTCTCTAATCACCAGAATACAAAGAAACCTTTGCATAACTGATGATCAAGGCCTTGTGCCGCAATTTATTTTTGCCAGGGTCTCAAAGTGAGCTTTGAATCAGATGCTACTAGTTAAGAAGAATACACACAGCGTCCCAAAAATTAAATCCAGACTCCAAAGATATTTTTGCACCATACACAGCCATAAATAAAACCTGTAGTTTTAAATCCTGATTCCTAGTGAGGCTCAATAGCTGAGCAACCCATTTAAAAAACAAAACAAAACAAAACACAACAAAAAACAAAGCACATATTTAAAAGCTAAGTCTTCCTTTTGATGTACACAATGCATAGGATCTGTAGATATTTGAAGTGAGCTAACAGTTTAACCAATTCTAAACACCCTTGTTCTGGAAAACTCCACTCTATCCCATTACAGGATCTATATATCAAGCCTGATATAATTGTGTTGGTAATGCAGCCTGATAAAAATAGAAACCATCTTTAGTAAATTTGCAAGATAAAAACTAAAAGCAAACATCAAAACAAACCCAGCCATTTTCTCCCTCCAAGCACAATGCCATATTTTACCTCCAAAAACTACATCAGATGTCCTAATGAGAGAAGACTATTTTAAGACAGAAAGCAAAGCATTATTGACCTACCCGGATTTCCTGGAGATTATGAAAATTATTTCCTACTCTGACAGAGATTTTGCTTGGAGTGTAACTTTCATCGGATTTGTAGTCTGCATAAATGCATAACGTCTTCACTGTTGTTTTTCTTCTGCAAGAAGCAACAAAAACTACGTAAGTATCAAAGAAAACTACTCGGGATGAGTTTGTTGCTAGTTTTTAATAATGAAGGATTTAAATGTTCTAAAACTTAACACAAGTGTGTCTACTGATTTATAAGAGCCCCACTGTTAAAGCAGCTAGGTGGTTTTCCACATTAAGTTATGCACAGAGTTGATTTTCACTATTCTCCTTTGTCTGCCTTCCGAAGTGTCAGTATATCAAGAACTACAACTAAAGGCCAAGATGCCAAATAAGCACTTGTATGTGATATGTTTAGCTTATCAAATATGGGCTCTGTTACTATAACAAAGAGTTCTACAGAAAGCAAATAAAAACGGTGACAAACATCTAACCTCATCTTAGGAGTCTGGCTAAAGAAAAAGGGCTGAAAGCATCCTACACAGAATAGAACAGAAAAAGATTCCTCAAATGATCAGTTAAGTTATACAAGACTACTTTAAAAACAGTCATCTACCCTTCAAACTACATTCAAAGACAGAAAATCAGGACAAAAATGTCACCTTAGGTGGGTAAATGTGAAACTGTGTTTACAAATGATATATTATTTAACATTTCTTTTTGTTGCTTATTTAGGCATTTAGTAACCATAACATTTGAAAATCCCATTTTTATGAATGCTATTTAACTGGCTTCTTGCCAGTTGGGTAACAGGATTAAGCCAGGAGTCCTCGCACTTCCAAAATTTCTATCTTGGTGAACAGTAATCAACAACACAAAGTCATACAAAATACCCTAACCCACACAGAGTAATTTTTAATACCTAAATTGGATGTTCACCAAATGAGGCTGGGATCCATCTGACTGCCAGTAAGTTTCTAGATTATCATCCCTTAACTGATCCACTCCAAATCCTAAGAAAAAGAAAATGTGAGAGTCTTGAATATCCATGTCCATGATGGAGACATTACAGGTGTAACTTTTTTATAGCTGTTACAAACTAAAGTGTGCATCCTAAGTTATAACACATAAGGAAATATTTCTTGATATCCAAGTTGTGCCTATGCTTTTGTGACGCAAAACTTAAACAGGGGAATCTGTCAATCAAAGCTCAGTACTCAAGTGTCTTTACATTTTTTTCTCCTATTGAAGTCTGTGGAGTTTGAAATCATTCAACACTTCCTGGAATTTCAAATGGTTAAGTAGTAATTCATACTGATTGTAAGAACAATACTTAATGGTTAGGCTTTTCCACCTATTCTATAATATTTGCTTTAGTTCAGCGGTAATCGTTAGCAGAGATAATTCATTTGTTATAAAATTTTAGCTAAATATAACATTTTCTTTTCAAGTAGTGTCCCGGAATATTTTTACTTTTTCAAGCTAGTAGGTAGAACAAGCAATAGATGTCAAAACCAGTATTCCTGAAAGTTAACGCTGTCACATTTAAAGAAATAGCTCCAGATCTTCATTTTTCCGTTCCCTCATTATCTTTCCTTTTACTAACCACATCCCTTTATTGACTGTTCACGCTAGCTGCAGTTTTAATTCAGCAGCTGAAGTTTAATCTGCAATAAAATATTATCTTCACTCTGTTTGAAACAACTAAGTCATATTTCTCCAAGTAAGGTACCAGGATATCAGATCAACAACGTTCAGCCTGAACACAATATTGTGACATACAGGGATCAGTGACACTAGGCTGCAGCAAGATACCAGATCAATTCCTGACAGATTTCTGGAATAGCAACTCAACCACCTCAAATGAAAAGAATACAGATTTTCAGATAATTTGAGCAGGTCCAAGCTGTCATTAACTGCACCTCATGACCATTTACAGTAGTTTCATTTTACTTGCATGGTTTTGGGGAGCTACACTATAACGGCTGAGTTCACACAAAGTTTGGAAAGAGCATTTGGGTCATCCAGTTTCATGGTTTTTTCAAAATTAAAAAATCAAAGATATCCAGGCAAAATAATGAAGGATAGAAACAATTACACAGTGCCAGGTGTGTTTCTGCTCGCATGGCTTAGTCTGTTCACTGTGCAAGTAAAAAAAACAATTTAGTATAAAATCAGTAAAAGATCTGTTTTGTTAATATGAGATATTACTTCACTGTAGGATTTCTGATATAGTTATAACTTTCATATTGCATCAAATATAGACTAGGCCAAAATTATTTGTAGTGGCTACCCATGCAGCTTACACTACAGCAGTTACACTGCTACACTCTGTATACGTGTCTTCTTATAAAAACATAAACCACTACATATTCCAAGAAGAAAAATGCACATTCAGCTTTTTATATCATTTGTTGTGAAATTACCTGGCTTACAGGATGAAAGAGACCAAACTGCTTGTGAGCCTATTTCTCTAACAGTACCGGTCCTCTCTAACTGCTTTGGATCAGCACCGGGTGGTGTCTTGTTTGGGGTAGTCATTTCTAGTAAAAGAAAACAAGTCAGTAAGACAACACATTTTTAGCTTGATGGGAAAATTAAAAGGTGGTGTTCGTTCATATAGATGCTTTAATTCTTTGGCCTCACACTTATATAATAATCCACAGAACATGTGGTTTATACATATACACATATACAGTTTTGCATGACTACAGAATCTTTTATTTATATATATA
>NW_010292023.1:0-24175 GCF_000700745.2 Antrostomus carolinensis
AACATTTCGTGGTCACTGCAGCCAAGACTGCATCCTCCCATGGGGAAACTATGAACAGGTTCTCGCCGATTTCTTCTTTTCAGTAGAAGTTTTCTATCATCTTCTTACTAGTTTTACTGTCAGAGAGTCTGATAAGAATTTTGTCAGTGACTTGGAAATAGGAAAACTATTCCCTTGGGATGCTTATAACAAGCATGCCAGTCTTCGCCTTGCATTGTTGATTCAGAGCATAGCTAGAGACATACAGGGATTAATATGATCTCAGGCAAAATCTGTGAGAGGGCTCGAGGATCTGGTGAAATGTAGTTCAATTATTTAATAATTGTGTTAAATATCTTAAACTAGTGTCTCCATTATTAAAAAAAAAAACAACAATGTGCAGAGTTTGTGCATACATGTGTACACATGCATGTTAATGAGTGTGAGAAAAGAGCTGCCATAATTTTCATATTTTCACTTTCAAAGATGTAAAACATTGTAAATTTGCATTTCCATGCAAAATGTAAACATTGTATGCCTAGGGCAGTCTTTAAGGTCCTGTTGATATGTTAGCCTAAAACTAGTCAGCTATGCTTGACACAAAAAAAAAAAAAAAAAAAAAAAAAAAAAGAAAGAATAATAATACTTTATTTTGCTGCTATGATAAAAATAGTCCTTGAAAGTAAGCTGAACAGTTTAGTGTTCATGTTATTATATATTAAAAAGATCAAGGGGAGTAAACAGTTAGGTAAAATATCCTGCTGACATTTCACTAATCCATGTTGTTATACCATTATAAAGCAGATCCCTGTTCTTAAAGCTGTTTATGCCATTCATTTACAAGTTTTATCTGTTTATGATGGTATCGAGATCAGAACTTTCTCTTCATCTGGCATCAAATATCACTTCTACTTTAAAAAAAAGCTACTTGAATCTAAGTGTCTTGCAGTATGCAACCTAAAGTTCTTCTGGTTTAATGTTCAAATGGTATGAAAATTATGGGAGGTGTATAATGTGTTGTCTTTCTCCCTTTAAAAACAATCTAGAACTTGCCACATGCCTAGGTATTAAATGACTGCACTGTACATCATGAAATTGCTAATCTTGTATGAGTCACCCCACAAACTTAAGTTTTGCAAGTTCTCTGACTTAAATGTTGTTTGAAAATGGTAACCATTTTTCTCAACCTCTACTACTCCTCCTGCCATTGTGCACAGAAAAAATCTGCTTGTGTTCTTTAAAATAAGTAGTTGCAAACACAACAGCTCTTCATCTATATTTATTTTCAGAATGTATATTAGCAAATAAAGTATGTAAATGTTGCAATATCAAAATAATTTTGCTATTTTTGAAACCTAACAGAAGTCCCAGTATAATGCTTTTGCACTGTTTTAACTTGTAACTGTGCTTTTTTTGAGTCTATGCATTAAGCTGTATGTAATATTACTTACGTGATAAAATTCAGAAAAGTGGCAAGTGGTTCAAAAGCATGGTTTCTAAAGTAATGAAATTCTGTGAGTAATTTTGCTTTCAGTTTATCATCGATGGTGGAAATAGTGAGAGGGCCAGTTTCATTAGCCAAGAAGTTGCCATAGTCTGTAGTCTGTAGATGTAACTTCAGATCTGGAATTAGATTCAAGGAAGATCATGAGAATAAACTGTCATTATATTGTCTACAAAGCAAATAAAAAATATAAAATGTTAATTTCTAACATTGTATTTTCATATTAAGCATCTAATTATACTCTATTTAAAAGCTTTTGGCATAGATTTAATATAGAGTAAATGCACAATTAATGCCAATTTTTATTGCCTTCTACCAGTAAGACTTATTGCATGCCACAAGAAAGCACAAATAATTGACGCCTTTGTCAGACTTTTCACCAGCAGCATTCATTTCCAGCTGATACCATTCCAAAAGAACATAGCCTTCTGCTTAAACAATGTGACACTGAAAGATAGTTACATATCTGCTAGGCCTAGTCAAGTTTGTAGTAAAGGACAAACATTAGCTAAGCTAAAATAGATAATTGGGAATTTTGAGACGCCACATCCTCCTTGCAATAGGGTAGATAAGGTAGTGATGCTAGAATAAACCAGTTTTGTGGAGACAGAAGTGTTGTAAACAGGCCAAAAGATGAACTAAGCATGCTCGAAAGTTCAACGAAAGGACACTGAGAAAAGTTTCAATGATCACCAGAGAACCCCTGAAGACCATCAAGAGACTCCAGTGTGCATGCGAAAATGACATTTACCTATATTAATGGGTTACTGGAAATGTAATGAATATGTTAATAATTCTTGGAAAAGTAATGAATATGCATGTTTTGATAGTATAAAGCTTTTGTAGAGAGACAAGTTGGTATGCACGATAGGTGGAGCAATCCTCCATGCATCCAGTGCTGCAATAAAAAATGCCTTCTTCTTAAGACTACATTGGTGTTAAGTTCATTCCTAATTTCAGTGACACAGCCACACCAGGTACAGTGTCAATTACTGCTGTCCCTCGCCTCTTTCCAATCAAGTTTGTTCAATGTTTTAATTTCACTGATTTGCACCATTATAATATGTCCACTCTTTTTTGTCTCCTGCACTCGTATGGACTGTTATGCATCAGTAAGAATAATCCATTGACTTTGTTAAGATCTTAAGTTTTCATATGAAACATTTAAATCTCAAGTAAGACTATAATCTTATGTTATGAAGCTGTCTGAAGAAGACAAGAGAATACATCCTGACTGGCTCAGATTCTGGACTCCAAATGACTTGTGCAGTGGAGCACTTGAAAGGGCAGTGTTATACTCTCTCAGCATTTCTGGTTTGGCTTTGTCTGATTTATGGTTGATACTACCAGTTCCTAAGAAGCTGTTCCAGAAACTTGGGTTATCATGACATATTTTGTCTGAGCTCCCAACCCTGGTTACTGAGGAAAAATGTATTGATTAGACAACAAAGTTGAAAAAAATTTTCAAAATATCAAAGAATTAATTTGACAAATTTCTTCTGCTAGCCATTTTCCACTATGAGGCCAAATTAAGAATTTGAATCAGTTCTTAGTGTTAAAAGCAGTTTAACATTTCTTTTTAGAAAAGCCCTAAATAAATTCTTTACTGTGAGAGTGGTGAAACACTGGAACAGGTTGCCCAGAGAAGTTGTGGATGCCCCCTCCCTGGAAATGTTCAAGGCCAAGTTGGATGAGTCTTTGAGCAACCTGGTCTAGCAGAAGGTGTCCCTGCCATGACAGGGTGGGTTGGAACTAGATGATCTTTAAGGTCCTTTCCAACCCAAACCATTCTGTGATTCTGTGATGATTCTATATTGCATAATTATGTCCAAATGCTATATTGAAACTACTGTAAATTATAGATTAAGATAATCCTAAATGGTTTGGGCATTAATAATTATTAGATTTACAGATAAAATCTGAAGTCATACTTAGGGAAAAGGACAGCAACACTCCCACTAACAGAAATAAGGGTGTACCTGTAGGGAAGTTAATATGCAGTTAGCAAAGTGTGCATTTATCAGTCTAGTGGCTACTCTTTCCGATTTCTCCATGTGTATATTTTATGCAATAAGGTTGCCTACACTGAGACTTAAAGTGACATTGCAAATTCAAACTCCTATGTCTAGCACTCTAGTTTACTGAGATAGATTACCCTCATAGTTTTCTATGCAGATTGGCTGCCTCTTGAGCTCATTTTAGCAATTACAGAATCAGAATCATAGGGTGGTTTGGGCTGGAAGGGATCTTTAAAGGTCATCTAATTCTAACCCCCTGCAGTGAGCAGGGACATCTGCAACTAGATCACGTTGCTCAAATCCCCAACCAACCTGACCTTGAATGTTTCCAGGGATGAGGCTTCTACCACCTCTCTGCGCAACCTGTTCCAGTGTTTCACCAACCTCATTGTAAAAAATGTCTTCCTTATATCTAGTCTATATCTACCCTCTTTTAGTTTAAAACCATTATCTCTTGTCCTATGACAACAGGTCCTATCTGTCTATCCCCATCTTTCTTATAGGCCCCCTTTAAGCACTGAAAGGCCACAATAAGGTCTCCCTGGAGCCTTCTTCAGGCTGAACAACCCCAACTCTCTTAACCTTTCTTCATAGGAGAGGTGTTCCATCCCTCTGATCATTTTTGTGGTCCTCCTCTGGACCTGCTCCAACAGGTCCATGTCTTTCTTGCACTGAGAACTCTAGAGCTGGACACAGTTCTCTAGGTGGGGTCTCACCAGAGCAGAGTAGAGGGGCAGAATCACGTCCCTTGACCTGCTGGCCATGCTTCTTTTGATACAGCCCAGGATATGGTTGGCCTCCTGGAGTACATACACACGTTGTCAGCTCATGTCCAGTTTTTCATCCACCAGTACCCCCAAGTCTTTCTCCACAGGGCTGCTCTCAATCACTTCACCCCCCAGCCTGTATTGATACCAGGGGTTGCCTCAACCCAGGTGCAGGACCTTACACTTTCTTGAATCTCATGAGGTTCACATGGGCCCACTTCTTGAGTTTGTTTATGTCCTTCTGAATGGCATCCTGTCCCTCAGGCATATCAACCACACAACTGAGCTTGGTGTCATCTCCAGATTTGCTGAGGGTGCCCTCAATCCCATCATCTATGTCATTGATGAAGATATTAGACAGTACTGGTCCCAATATAGACCCCTGAGGGACACCTTTCATTACTGATCTCCATCTGGACATTGAGCCATTGATCACTGCTCTCTGGATGTGACCATCCAGCCAATTTCTTACCACCGAATGGTCCATCCATCAAATCCATATCAAATCACATTAACACAGTCTTGGATAGGAGAGCCTTACTCAGCCAGCACTCTGGAACTCTTAGTATTTATCTAGATCTTCCTGCAATAGACTGGACTTATGCTACCTGTGTAAACTAATTGCTTCTTAAAATTATATCGATGATCACAAAATTGTTGACAAAAGAAGGCAGAGGTAATTGGTCTTTCAATGGTCAGAGACAGATACTAGGAAATAGTCATGGTTTCAGTACAGGCTTTCATGTAGGAAGAAGAAAGATAATCCAAATATGAAAAAAAGAAAACAAATTAATTAAAGAAAGAGAGAAAGGTAAACAAAATTAAGAGATAAATAAAAATGCAGAATTGTGCCCAGAAATTAGTCTAAAGCTGGACTGCTTGTTCTTCTAGTCTCCTTTCTAGACAGCAGTAGTCTTTCCATCACACCATGAGGCAAGGAAAGAATAAAGCACTGAATTTATCCCCCCACAATATTCTACTTCAATGACTGTCAGCAGGGTTCCTCTGGGGATCCCATTCATCTGAAACAGATGATGACATAGGGTCAAAATATATAGCATGCTGTGTTGCAGAGGTTTCAGCCAGTGTTGCAGCCCACAAGGTAGCTCCATGGAAATGATAATAATTGAAAAAAGCCCAAAAGGATGTCTAAATTAAGCCGAAGGGCTCTTCTCCTCTCTGTGTGGCCCTGAATTGAGAGGACACAGTGGTACCTTAAGTCAGTTAGCATCCTCCTTTTTTCCTGTCCCTCTCACTGTTAAACTGTGTGATTATCAAGCAGACGCAAAGCACTAACCTACAGTTTTTCTTGTGGTTCTTCTGTACTGACATCATGGTTTCCCCTCTAGAGATATGAAAACCACTTTAAAATTAAAAGATCTTTTTGATTCTATTTATGGGTTACTTGGGGTTGTTTTGATTTTGTTTCTGCTTGGTTTTTTTAGCATATTTATAATATTTTTAACTTAGGCCAGTTTTTGCGGTGTGGTGCTATGCCACAAATGCAGAATGGAGTGAATATATTATCTTTTAATGTGAAGACATGAACTGAAGGCACTATTGGGCAAGCAAAATAGTACTACAGTACAAATCCACATGCTGGATCTTTTAATTTGAAACAAAATACAGTGTATGCATAAAGCCCTGTTTTTTACTTTAGAGGTAAGGATCTATGGTTTTGGTGAATTGCACACTTGTGGTGCAAGTTCAATATTACTGCATGTATATGTGCAGAGAGATAAGTGTCTTTGGCCTCATGTACAAATCCAGTACTTCTCATATTTTCACTATATATAAATTTGGTAGGTAACTGGTGGGAATCTATTAGCTGTCTAAAAGAAGTAGAAAATGTTAGAACGAAGAAAGAGATGTAGCTGAACAGAAAAAAAAGGGAAGTGTTAATGGGTACTAGCAATGTGCTTGTAGATGAACCGATGAAGGCTTCTGCTGCTGAAATAATTTGCATTCTAAAACTGAATGAACACTAGAAAGAAGAAGGTTCAAAAATTAAAAAGTCATTGTTCTTTCTACTATAAATCTTACTTAGAAAAGGATTTCATCTCTCTATCGTGATCTGTCCATCTGTTACATGCTCTTAATAACATTGAAGGTTTATATATCTGAGAAATGTTTGAGAACTACTTCCTTGTAAATAGAATCATAGAATCCTAGAATGTTGTGAGTTGGAAGGGACCCACAAGTCCAACTCTTGTCCTAGCACAGGACAATCCCAAGATTCAGACCATGTGTCTGAAGGTGTTGTCCAAATGCTGCTTGAATATTGTCAGGTTTTGTGCCATGAGTACCTCCCTGGGGAGCCTGTTCCAGTGCTCCACCACGCTCTGGGTGAAGAACCTTTTCCTAATGGCCAACCTAAACCTCCCCTGGCACATCTTCCTGCCATTCCTGGTCCTATCATTGGTCACCAGAGAGAAGAGATGAGCACCTGCCCCTCCTCTTCCCCTTCTGAGGAAGTTACAGACTGTGATGAGGTCTCCTCTCAGTCTCCTTTTCTCCAGGCTGAACAAACCAAGTAACTTCAGCCTCTCCTCATACGGCTTCCCCTCTAAGCCCTTCACCAGACTAGCGGCCTCCTCTGGACACTCTCTAGTAGGTTTATAACCTTTTTATACTATAGCAACCAAAACTGCACCCGGTACTGGAGGTGAGGCCACACCAGTGCAGAGTAGAATGGGATGATCACCTCCCTCGACCGGCTGGCAATGCAGTGCCTGATGCACCCCAGGACATGGTTGGCCCTCTTGGTTGCCAGGGCACACACTGTTGGCTCATGTTCAACTTGCTGTCGACCAGAACCCCCAGATCCCTCTCCGCAGGGCTACTCTCCAGCCTCTTCTTCCCCAGTCTAAATAACTTCCTTGTAGCATGACTTAAAAATTAGACAATTTTTCTTAACTGTTCTTAAAGTGAGCTAGTATTCTTCTGGGAAGGATGAGGGAAATCCTTTTTTCTTGTATGTTTTAAAAAATATTTAAACCTGTATATTTTCATCTTATTCAGAAGTAAGGGTTTTACGGGGGTTGGTGTTTGTTTGGTTGTTTTTTTTTTTCTTCTTGGAGCCTTTGATCAACATTTGTTGAACTCCTCTGCAGAGACAAGTGTAGTAAGAGCAAGATTTAATAAATCCATCATTCTGTCCTTTGTGTCTCTTACAGAAGTTTGACACTGTATTAGCTTTTTCTGAAGTCTGTGTATTCATAGAGTAGACTTTTCTGACTTAAACAATTAAATACAATATCAAGGTTGTATGTAAAGTCTTTAAGTTCAAGTTCACAGCTACTGGTAGAAATAGGCTACAGAACCTTTGATTTTGTCCAGCTGACATAAGGAATAGATTTCACTTCTCACAGTGTTCTGTGTGTCAAACTGCCATCGTATGAAATAGAGAGTGATACATCTCTCCAGCTTATCAGCTGAAGTAGGTACATGCACTTGGTCAGTTGAATAGTCTCTAGATCCTATTGACTGCACTGACAATCTCTTCTTTAACTATGAGAGGAACTTTATCCTGCTAATAGGTAAATACCCACATGTATCTATTTAAATGTAGTTTTAATCTGAAAGATGGCTGGCAAGCAACCTTCCCAGACTTATCTTGTTATTGTATTAATAGTTTAGACAGCCTCAAGACTCCACTGTAGATGGAAATTATCAGGTTCTGCACTTCTCGTTTCCCCAAATCCATTACTTCATATACAAAGCTTAAAACAGAGTGAGCTTATTATTTCTCCTTGTTCCTTTTTCAAATTCTGGATGTTATAGAAATTATTTCAGTGTACAATCGTAGCTTCTATTATCGAGTCAGGGAAAGAAACTTTATGTTCCTTTAAAAAGGTGATTTTTTTTTGGTTGCATTTTTTTCCTGCGAAGTGTCTAGAAGTATGTCATATGATTATTTGTACAAGTCTATTCATCAGGCTATGACCAGTCTTGGCCACAGAAAACTGTTTTGGAAACTAGCGTGTGTTATCTTTATTACTGTGGCAAAGTCACCTTGAAAAAAGCTTTTTTTTTTAACTTTGACAGTAGTTGACTTTTATCTTTGTGAAGTCAAGTTTTCTCTTCCTGGTAAGCAGAATGTCTCCCACTGCCCTAAAACTCATGAAGTAATAAAGTACTAAAATTCTATCCTTTCTAGAGAAACTCAGAGCCAAATGGTAATCTTTTAATAAGATTTTGGGAACTATTTTAGCCAGCTGAAATGTTATGAAACTTCTATAGCGTGGTTAAAATCTGTGAGAAGGTTATCAGTCTCCATAGGAACTCTATGGATAAGATTTCCAAACTTTATCAGTAACTAGAAAAACCCATCATCTGGATTGCTTTGCAAATCACAGTCTGTACAATCCTAGGGTAATTTCTATGGAAAGCTATTAACTTAAATATGAGAACAGTTCTTCAAAGGACATTGGGGTTATCTCTGGTTTTTAAGATAAACCTTCAATACTCCAGTCTTTTATCTTCCCTTTTTCAAAGGTCTAAGCAATAGTGTTTCTTCCTAAATAAAATAAACCAGCAGACTTACCTTCTAGTGTCTCACACTGTGCTAAATTGACATAATCCGCACTCGTCAAGATCCCAGCTTTGAACCCTCGCACCAGACCCTCCAAGTAGCCATGGTCCACATTGAAGTAAAACTCTGAGTATCCCGGCATGGAGAAAAGGAGATTTAATCTGTCTGCTGGATACTCGATGGTACCGAATGTCTGCCACAAACTGTTTTCCTCCTCTTTGGAAGGAGTGACAAATAGTCACTGATTTCCTGCCAGCCTATGATTGTGCTTTACAAACTGGTTTCTTCCTGTTTCTTACTCCTAGAGTAGTTCCAATATAGTTGATGCTTACACAACAGCCAGCCAGCAAATCCAACTCCCTCCTGTCAGAGCCAGAAAATGAACCTATTATTGGTGAAAGAGAAACCAAAAAGGAAGTAAAAGATTTAACCAGTGCTCACAAGAATGCTCTGTACTGTTTGGAAAATGAAAAAGCATATTACAAAGCTTGATAGCGTTTTTGCATTTCTTAAATGTATTATAAACAGGAACTTATCTGTGAATATCTGTTGAAAAAATATTTCTGCACTGAAATGGTGCACTGTGGTAGAACATACCTATTCAATGAACTTAGATTTTTTTTTTAGTGTCTCTGTATACCTTTTATTGTTAACACTTTTGATTGCCAGAAATTTTCTACAGCACATCTCTATCAATAAATACGTATACGAATTATAAGATTCTTCTAATAATAAGAGTGAATGTTAGATCATGTTTATAGGTGAAAGGTCTTTGAAGGGTTTGACTTTCACTAGACTTTAAAGTGAGTATCCAGAACTTACCTGAAAACTATAGTTTGTCCAAGTTCCAATGAAAATACTCTAGTTATATTCACTAAAACATGGAAATAATTCACATTTTTTCCTCTTACAAAATCAAGCTTATAAAAATAGGAATGTTCATTTCAGTAATGCAAATTTAGAGTCTTTTTAGTCTTCCTGGTTTTGATTCAATTTAAACTCAAAACTGGTAATTCTATCAGTGACTTTTATACTGATCTGTTAAGTCTGCTGCCTTTCAGATTTAGGTGTCCCAAAGA
The DNA here is from genome assembly GCF_000700745.2 of Antrostomus carolinensis. NCBI lineage: Eukaryota > Metazoa > Chordata > Aves > Caprimulgiformes > Caprimulgidae > Antrostomus > Antrostomus carolinensis. Next base: position 9,882 of record NW_010292023.1, read on the forward strand.
TGACAGTTCAAAGTGGCTATGCTTCTGTAATCAACACAAAAAGTCCTTTTTCTCCCTAAATTCACTAGCATATGCAACACATCTTAAAGCTTTGCTGGAAGGGAAAGTCTGATAGCACACTAGGGGATATTTACATATGTAGTTAACTGGAGCTGGGGAATGAGGTGTCTGAAGGCTGCTGTGTGGTTGGAGGGCTAACACCAGCAACAGAAACTACAACAGCTGTCTGCCATCTGCATCTCAACACTTAGACTCAGTTTTCAGTGCTTTGAACATGTTTAGTGTATTGTGTCAGCTGAAGCTGCACAGCTTGGCTTTTCTCTTGATTCCTTGTGTGGAAATGTGGCTTGTGAGTGAGACTTGTGGACTTTCTCCCCTCTCCTGGGGCCTGAGAGACTGATGACAGCCTGGTACTCACCAGGTGATTTCTGTCTATACCACCTTGCTCCTAGCCACAGCAAGGCTTTGTAGGCCATACAACGAGGCATGAGGTGCTCAGATGTTTGCAGCCTGAGTAGCCACCCACTACTTACTATAGGAAGAAGGTCACTAGCTGGCTGGCTTCTTGGCTGGCTGGCCAGGAGCCTCCAATGGGACAGGAGTGGCCATGAGCCATCTGGCAGGACAGGCTCAGCCAAGGGACTAATTTAAGGGTCAAATTAAAATTGTTTCAGGCTGGTTATTACCACGCCTGTAACCGACTGCAGAGGAAATAATAACAGCGTTTAGACATTTTAAAAAATCACGTGCTCAAATATGCGAACTGTAATTAGTTGAGAGTTCAAATGGTGCCTAGAGTACTGAAGTTTGCTCCTTGTGAATTAGGCTTACAGTTTTACTTCTGTCAGTTCTTAGCATTGTAGTGTTAACCCAGCTAAAGAAGAATGAGAATGATTAGGCCTGTTTGAAAATAGAAATAAAACAACTCCCTCCCCCACACAAGCAATTTGGTTTTGTCTCCCAAATCTGCATGCCAGCAGTGCTCAGAACTTCCTCGTGCAAGAAGCTGTTAGAAGTTTAATGATGATGTTCCAAAAGCCAGGGAGATTTTTCAGGGTACAGACAACTCTCAGTGCTTCCTTATTGACACATGAAGATAACCACATCTTCACTTAAACCTGCTTTTTTGTTGTCATCATTGTTCTAGCATGTTTCACCTGACAGCCTCTGATACTAATTTTTTCAAGGAAAAGAAAAGAGGAGAAGTAATAACAGGAGGGATCATTATTGTGTACACTAAAAACAATGTTTGCTTTTAACCCACACATCTCTAAAGTGTGTGTTACATAAACAAGTAAAGTCTCACAGCAGCTGAATTCAAGCCTCCCCCAGCTGCAATCACAGCATATCAGAATGTGGCACATATCCAGCTGGTGGCAGTCCAAGGTTATGCTGCTCATGAGCTTCCAAAACTTCAGACAGCAGAGCCAGTGCAGAAATGGCTTTGCAATAGGTCCTAAATTTAGTAAGGTTCGGGGTCATGTGAATACTGCCTGGCAGGTGCAAATACCACCACTGGTGACCCTCCAGTGAGAAAGTGCTACCACAAGATCCATAAATACTGTCAGGACCATCACTTGAAGTATTATCACTCAGCAAAGTTGTTTAATGAAATCTGTGTATTTTTGAATGATAGCAAAATCAAGCTAAAATCTTGAGTGATTTTATCTCTTAGGGGATGAAGTCTCAGATGATATGATCCAGGACAATAGGCTGCATTCAACAAGATCAGGAAATGCTCAGTTCTCTGATTTTTTGTTACAAGAAAAATAGATGGAGGAAGACAGCTTTAGCAGCTATTTAGACATGAAGCCTATATTTATCTAATGCACTAATTTTTTTAAAATTAAAAATATATAAAAGAGCAAATTCAGTATCTATTGTTGCAATTTCTTATGAATGGCTTGTACCATATGATTTCTTTAACATTTTGTAGTGGGTAAGGTTTTATTAAAAAATATAGTTCTTTATATCAATGAACTTATTTATATAGAGCTGTGAATTGGCTTTAGCCAATTACCATGTGAGAAAACATGATACTTTCACCTGTTAAGTTTGTGGAGTGCAAAGGTTGAGATATTTTTAAAAGAATCTTTTAGCAGTGAGCCAAACAAATCCTGGTAGCATGTTTGGGAGAAGTTAATTCTGGTTAAGCAGAGTTAGCAACACAAATCTATTCAGATCTAAGAGCAGAATTTAACCTTTGATACTGACAGTTTTTGAGAAACTATGAAACAACTTGCATATATTATTTAACCACAAGAGGTCATCATAGCACTGCTGTAAACCCCCTTTGTTAAGTTTTTTTTTCACTTCCACTGAAAGAAACTTGGAAAGAAATATGAAAAAATCTGGCTTTTCCGATTTACTTTCAGCTAGTCTAAAGTTAACAACATAAACCACATACACTGATTGTTTACTCAGAAGTGACAAAGAAGATATTTCCATTTTACCTGTACTTTTGCTATATGCATGGATTTTTTCTGAGCTTCCTCTTTTTTTTTTTATTTTTTGTTTCTTTTTTTAACAGTGTTGACAGCTCCTAGCCACGAGGTTAATACTGAAGAACAAATGACAAAGAATCAGCAGAAGAGTGAGTAAATGGTGTTATACCAGTGGAATATTGACTAAATCACATGATGTCAAAGTTGCTCTTTTTTTTTCATTAGAAGTACTGTTTTTTTTTCATCTATCAGCTATATTTTTCATCTTGGTATCTCATTTAGAAGTCTATTTACAACAGCTTTAGCCAGGCAGATCTCTGCTTAAATTGTGGTTTTGCTTATCCAGAAACAAAATTCACACAAGTCTTGACTGTGCAATTGCTTACACATTTAATTAGTGTTATGTGTGCCAGATTCACTGTTATCAGTATATAGTGCTACTTCAATGTGTGAGTGAAACAGATTTCTTCATCTGTCTGTATATTGACTCTTTTTGTTCGGATGTGGGACATTTTTGACCTAACACTGACTCTATACTTCCTATCCTGTCAGTGGAAAATGCACTTCCCTTACTTATAAATCAGAAGTGTTTTTAAAAATGTAACCTGTTCTTTCAGCTGTTTTCCCTAAAAAAAAACAAAAACAAAAACAAGTTTATTTAGATCACTTAGGTAAAAATTGTTATGAGCTGTGCACTATTAAAATTAAAACTATTCTAATTTTCTAATGCAACTTAATAGTATCAAAACTGATCTAGAGACTTTTAGAATGCAATGTTGCTAGTGGTTTTTTTCATTACATATCTTCATACTGGCATTGAAAGCCAACTGTATCAGAACTCCTTAAGCTTTGTAAATTCTGGAATGGTCTGCTGTAAATTTCTGATGGGTGTGACCCATTCCTAAAAATCCTTCCAAAATATGGTCTGTTGAAATCCCTCATTTTCTGAAATAATTCTGATTACAGTATGTAAACTGAGATTCAGGCTTTCTGAGGTGCTGAGCACCTGCAGCTCTTATAAGATGAATAGCAAACACAATTAGATACCACATGGACCCTAGCACTCGATAAGTAGCTAGAAGAATGCTAGCATGGGTAGCAGAAGTGTAGCTCAACTATAGCTAATGATGATGTTTGTCCCAGTTTCTGAGCTTTGCTGAACTGCTGTCAGCCATGAAGCAGCCCAAATGCAGTTATAGCTGTGACTGCCTAAAAAAATATGTGAAACAAATAATATATATATTTTTATAAAATAGATAAAAATTGAGAATGATGATAGGCTATACCTGTATAGACACAATCCATCTACCATTCTTTCTAGCTATGTTAATGCATGATAAAGATACATTCCCATGGAGATCTTATTGGTAGCTAAGCGCTCTTGTGCCAACAAAAATGCTGTACCTAGCTGACATACTCAGTGCTAACCCACACCCCAGACTATTTACACTGTCTTTGCTGAGAGTCTTCACAGCAATTATGCACCCCAACCTTTCCTGTCACTTCATTGACTTTTGACTGAATTTACATAAAATACATCTTTTACTCCTGTTCCTTGTTAGAAGTGCTATTTTGATATTGGCTTCACAAACATCACTCAATGGTGTTATAAAATCAAAGAGCTTCCTTTTCCCCCTCCCTTGCCTTCAAAAGATAATCTAGCAGCTTTGTAGGTCAGCAAGCCTTTTGGGTTTTTTTGGCCTTTGTCAATGAATTACATGCCAGTGCAATAAGAAGGATTTTATCAGAGACTTAAAGTGGTAAGTTTGTGGAGACAAGCCAGGAGAAAATCATTATCAGTACATGTAAACCTAGAGAAAAGCAGATTTGAGAGAATTAGCAAAGTTCTGGAATGCTTTCTGAAGTGAAGCCACAATTTTACAGAGTTTATACACTCACTTACAAAATTGGGCTACTTTGTTGTGAGTAATTTGTACTTTTCGGTACAGACATTCACATGAACTCAGCAGCCACCTTTTTGAACTAAAGTTCTGGCTAAAACAAAAGAAAGACATGGACCAGTTAGAACAAGTCCAGAGAAGGGCCACCAGGATGATCCAAGGGCTGGAGCACCTCTCCTGTGAAGACAGGCTGAAAGAGTTGGGGCTGTTCAGCCTGGAAAAGAGAAGGCTCCGGGGAGATCTTATAGCGGCCTTCCAATACCTGAAGGGGGCCTACAAGAAAGCTGGGGAAGGACTTTTCATAAGGGCAGTTAATGACAAAACAAGGGGAAATGGGTTTAAACTGAAAGAGGGGAGGTTTAGATTAGATATTAGGAAGAAGTTTTTCACTGTGAGGGTGGTGAGACACTGGAACAGGTTGCCCAAGGAAGTTGTGGATGCCCCCTCCCTGGAAGTGTTCAAGGCCAGGCTGGATGAGGCTTTGAACAACCTGGTCTAGTGGAAGATGTCCCTGCTGATGGCAGGGGGGTTGGAACTAGATGATCTTTAAGGTCCCTTCCAATCCTAACCATTCTATGATTCTATGAATTCAGATCCTGTGTTTATTTTTAAGGCACTTAAGCCTTTCTCTGCACAGTGTCAGGTTTTTTTCTGTTATCTTAAATTTTAGTTCTATTCTTAAGAAGTTTTTATGCAGGTGAGCACCCTTTTCTCTTTGTCATGGATGAGTTATACATTAACTGTCACAAAATTTACAATCAACCAGTAGTACCTTTAGATTCCTTCATGTATCATGAAGGTTTTATCCTTGTTATATCCTGAAAGCAAAATAAAGATGATAAAACTTTGAGATAAAAAGTACAGACAACTCAGTATGAAGTGCAAGTGGTCCATTAATTCCCCACAGCTACAGTTCCGTGCTGTACCAACTTCCCCACTCTGAGGACCATAACTTGAATGGTTTCCTTATCACCATATTGATTTCTAACACAGATGCAAATTCTGAGAGGTCTTTTTGCTGATAGACCAATTGACCATTAATATATCTTTTTGACCGTCAACTTTATCTACTTCAAAACCAGACAGAAGTACATGAGTGCAAAATGTAGCATTCTGTTAACGTGACATTAAGTTGATTGTAGATTACAGAAAGATCCTTTATTTCTTGCTGTATAAACGTAGCAGTTAAGCATTCTAAAGCAGCGAACACGATGATGAACGTACTAATGTTACCCTGTATATAATACCACGTCTGCTAACTGTCTTTTTATGGCAGCTAATTACAGATCTCATAGGAAGACAAAATAGAATTGGAAACATAGATTTTACAGTACTTTGAAATAGTAGTTCCTTGAAGAGTAGAGTTGCAAAATATTAACCTTTTGGATATAATTTAATGCATTATATCCAACCAATCTTGCTTTGGATAAAGTAGTAAGAGGTGTTGTCAAAATTCAAGTTTAAACATTTTACATATGGATAATTACTTTTAGTGAAATAATGGCCTTTGGTGTTTCTGAGCTCCTTCCATTTTAAACATTGATATAAGGAATTTACTAAATGCAGAACATTCTTCTTGTTATTATGATTTTTTTTCCTTTTACTAGCTGCTGATTCTAGAAAACAAGATAAAAACTCAAATTATAATATGGATTGGATCTGCTTATGACTTGAGAGAAAAGCTGTAAGTGTGAAAACTATTAACTATTCAGATCCAGAATGAAAGAGAATAAAATTAGAAACATTAAATTCTTACTTTCAGCTGTCTTCATATTGTGTTGTCACTTTAAACTTGGTTTCCAGTTTACTGGATAGTAACATGTTCCTAACTACATTGAATCCTTGTTAAATAATTATTAAATGAGAAAGAGAAGTTAGGTATGCCAGACATTGCAAAGAGACCTCCTATTATTTCTTCCCTCATGAAGTTTAGGTAGTTGCACCATTTCCCACAGTATTTTGGGTTACTTTACATTCTGCAAACATTATGTACAAATGGACAATGTTCAATGCATCATGTAGAAATAATAATGTGCACAAATGCAAGATGAGTCTTTTCACATGGGTTAACAAGGGCTGTGATTTAACATGTGAAATACATAAAAAACACCCTTCCATTAATAGGAAAAACTAGATAGGCTCCAAAATTAATGTGTGGGGTTTGTTGTTTTTTTGGTTTTGTTTGGTTTGGTGGGTTTTTTTCACTTTCAGTATGTTATTCAATGTAGAACAAACAACACGAGAATTATTTTAAAAATCACCCAGCCCTTCCTGACTTGACTGGAAATTAAGCACCTGGGGAAGAGGGAAAACATCTTTCGGGAGGGCATGGTTTTCTAGTATTTTATTTGTTGTCTTCCCCACTGCTTAATAAGTGAAGATGATATGCATGTGTATTGTTGACAACAAAAAGCACAATTTAAGAAAATATGAGGGAGAGGCCATTGAAGGGATGGCTGTTACTGAAAATTGTGAGGATAACTTGAATAGGGTTCGAAAAGGGAGATAGTGTACCAAAGAATGGAAAGATCATTAAAATTCTCAGGAACAACTGAAAGAATAAGATAAAGAACTAGATAAACAGTAGGGATTAGAGAAGATTTTATCACAAGAGGAAGCAACTAGGGATGAGATGGACACTGGGATAACTTCAGTCATTTGAGATGGAGCACATCTTTTACATCTTATTTCTTGTAATCTTCACTACAATTCAATTTTCCATGTATTACTTCTGTCTCAAAAGGTTATGAATAGAGTCTTAAACATATGATGTACTGCAAAATCAGAACTCTGTTTCAACAGAGGGATGAATAAAATTTAACTCGAGGATTAATATAATTTTTTTGCTACATGAATCGGGTATATTCAAAAAGTATGTTGTTCAGCTTCAGACTTGAAGCCTGATGTGTTACAAATTTTTCACTAGATGGAGCAATAGTATCCTTCTTAAAATGCTAGCCCTTCACTGCACTTCTCTGCCAGGAATTTGAAAAATGCAAGGATATTCTGAGCTAAATCAGTATATATTGTAAATGGGGCATTTAAACTTGGGATATAGTTATATTTAATTTGAATATTTGTTTTCAATTTCTGATAAGCATTTTACTAGCTCTTATGCCTCTTAAGAATTATTGAAATGTAAAATTTTTAATTTTAGTTCTTTTTTATCCTCATCTTCATGACTGTTACGTAACTGATGGAAAAAGTGCCATAGAAAACAGTTCAGATAACAATTCAGTATTTAGACATTTTTGTTGTTTAATGCATGTATTAAGAAAGAAAAACAAATTCTAGCTCATTTGTTACATGAATACTTGTCCAGTTGCAATTCTCTGAATTGCAATTTTGCATAAATGCAATTTTTTGCAATAATTTATTTACATTTTATAAGAAAATGTCTTTTCAAGTAAGATTACTTTAAAAGATAGTGATACTTAAATTAGGAAATAAATTAAGAAGCCTTTGAATCACAGTTATCTTCTCAAGATTTTTAATTCAAGAAATATTGCTGGTAAGGTTTAGAATTTTTAAAGATATGACATTTATGTCAAAGAGATCCTTCTCTTTGTAGCTGCATGAATAATGATTCTTTATCAAAAGATTAATTAATCTTTTCTCCAGGTCTATGTTTTCAGAAGAAAGATTACAATATTATTTTACAAGAAAACGTCAAAGTGGTAGATTTAAAATTTTTATTTGGTGTTCAATGGTATTTATTTTACATTTTAATCCACACATTTCAGTCCACAGCTTGATTTGCTCCTGTTGTGTTATCCCAGTTCTTTAGCCTCATGCCTAGAAAGTAATACCTGAATGTGTGTTATTCTGATGATTTCTGAAATGACTGTTGTTTTTCAGTCTTGCATTTGTTCTGTGTCTGATGTTTTTTGAAAGAGCAGTTGGTTACAGTAATGACCAGAATTAATTTATAAAATTAAATCAATATATCAGATATTGATTTGCACGAAGGAAGGAATTTAGTCTGATTATGCATTTGTTTACTACCTTTTCTCCACATGTAGCAGAATTAAAATTATGTTAGTTTATTTATATAAAATGATTAGAAAATAAATAACCATCAGATACAATAAAGATTGCTTATGACTGCTGCTGGAAAGGCTAATAAAACAAATCCTAAATTTAGGAAGAAAGCACATAGAAATTATATTCTGTTATATGTTAATAACTGCCTTACTAGCTATGTAAACTCTTGTTCATAGATTGCTCTCTCTGACACACAGGAATCTCATTCATAAATTAATCTCAGTGTTTAGTAAAATTGCACAGCTAGTTTTAAACAATTACTGTACATTTTTGAAATCTGGATGTAGAGTTCTTTGAGCTCCTTTGTTCATTCAGCACTCTGCAGCACCATGGGTGACTGAGCTGCCAGAGCTCAGCATCATAAGGACTTAAAGACTAAGAAATGCAAATACTGTTCAGGATAAAAGTTATTAATACCACATTTTCCTACAAACCCAAACGAGCGCATGAATCGTGGGAGAGGTTATTTCAGGACATAGGTTTCATTTTTATCTCTTCCAGTTAAGTGATACACTATATCATATACTGTTGTATACTTCAACTAAAAAATGCAAACATATTTAATAGTAATAGAATGCAATGTAGTAAATATTCTGGAGCTACCTCCTTTAGTGAAAAATACATGCTAAACCTTCTCTAATGCCAGGACCTGCTTATCCACATGTAAAGGAATACATGGGACAGGTGGGAGTGACAGTAAAAAATTTACCCTATTACTTGGGCAGTTAGGATCTGATTTAGCATTAAAAACTACAGACTTGGATATCTGTGTCTCCAGTGCCAGGAACATTGAATGAAACATCCAGAAGTTTTGCATTTCTCTCCCTTTTAATCCCTGACCCAGTGAGTCAGAAAATGAGGAATAGTGAGTTATCAAACTTTTCACAGCCTTATGGACAGGATGAATGCCAGCAAACAGATCAGAGTTTTGTCTGACTTCAAGTAGAGAAAGAAACTGTGTAACTTAGATACTTTTTCTAAATATCTTAATTTTCTTACTTAAATGAGTAAAGTAGCTGATGTTGTCACAGCAGTAATTTGTAATAAATATGTATTAAAATCTTAAAAGACTTTGACAGTAAAGGATCTAGTCCATAAGATGAATAACCAGTACATTCTTATCTACATAAATAAACATGGATTCACCAAACTCAGACTTTATAACAAAATGTGATGATTTTACGTAAACAATCATAGAAGACAGGTAAATAACGTTTAAAATTACTACCATGAAATGCCTGGTTGATTCCCGAATCTCCATGTGTTCTCTATATTTTCTTGGAACACATTAAATTTACAGTGCCTTGCCTCTGGTATTATGAGCAAAAGCGAAATATGGCAAAGGTTCAAGCTGGTACTGTACATATATTCTTTTCACTCCAGTTGGTGTGTGTGTGAACAAATTATTAGACAGGGAAAGAACTCCCAACTATGGAGAAAATAATTTACTGGAAAAAAGTTAGGTTGCACTTCTTACAGTAAAAATTGCTTTAATTTATACTTTTCCACATATTCTGCTACTGCAATTTCAGGTGTATCTACTGATTCCCCTTTTAGCCACACAGAGTGTGTAAATACAGAAATATGAAAAAGGTATAGCCAAAAGGTGCTGCTGAACAGCAGCTGGTTATTGTCTTGAATTTAAAATTAAATTAATCAAAAATATGTATTTTTTCAGCATGGTTTGCTAAGTGACATATTACTTAGATACATTAATTTTACTACCAGATTTTTTGATTGAAGGAATTTAATTTAACTATGACCCAGAAAATTTCCAAGTGATATTCACAAGATGATACTTCCCAATGACTTTAAAATATTCATAACCCTAAAACAAAACATGATGCCAGAAATTATCATGATTTGTTTTCAAATTATTGTAATTTATGCTTAAAAAAAAAAAAAATATCATTTTTTCCTTCCACTTCCTTCCCTTCTCCTACAAAGCAAGTAAATCTTCTTATGTACATGTTGCTTTGGTACTTTTCTGCTCAGTTCATATTCTCTATCAGGCTTATGTTCACTGTTTTTCTTCTAATTCACGATGCTGTGCATTAAAGTCTGCAAGGATTCTGCAGAGCTGTCTTTCTATTCCTACAATGGTTATATCACATCTAAGCAAGTCTATAATTATTTTAGTTTTAAAAGGTTCTTAAATAGAAGGGAATTTATCCCACTTTGTCTGGCTTGTGTAGTGTCTGCTCATAGCTGCCAAAGACATTAGTCCTGTTCATTTTTAAATGAGTTCACAGACTTAACACTGCAGATTGTCCTCCTTGCCAGTTCATTGGCATCTTAACTCAGATTCAGTTTGAAATTCACAATGTTAGCTGTACCTCAAAAGACAAGTTGACAGACTGTCCTTAACCATAAAAATATTTCTTTTTGCTTGGACTAAAATTCTGGGTAGATTTTGCTGCAAGACTGAGATTTTAGATCAGATTCACCTGCTGACAGCCTCTTTAAAAGCTAAGTTTTTCTCTTACAAGTTTTTTATGAGTGACAACTGTCAAGGAACGTACAATTAAAATTGTTAATGCAGTGAAATATTAATTCAAATAAAGCCACACCTTTTCATAAATATACTTTTAGCATAGCTGTATATTTTTAATGAGTTACATCATAATTTCATAATTTTGCTTTGCAATTGAAACAAAGAACTTATTTATTTTAAAGATACAAATACACATTTTAAGTAATCCCTCTGAAGTCAGTGAGTCTGTTCACTATATGTTAGCAGTCAATTATTTGAACCTGATTACACATTAATAGAATGAATTTGAACTTTATTTTTTTATTTATTAAAAAATTAAAAATTGAGCTATTGAATGTAAAGGTGAGGGTTTAAAACTGCAAACTGAAAGGGGCTTGTAGCAGTTTTGGGGAAGAAACACATTCCTTTCTAACTTGTTCTTTAGAAAAACAAACCATATACTATATAACTATTTTAAAATTTTTTCATATGCTTATTTCAGATGCCTTAACAAAGGGCAGAGAATCAAAACTTTAGGGAAGATGAATAGGGTAATCAATGAAATGCTTTACAACTCTAATGTATATGTAACCCAAATTTTCCAAAATGATTACTCATTTTTCCATTTCACAAATCTAATTTATTTGTAGGTATTGAGAGCTATAAATACAGGAAGTGTCTTTGAAAATCTCATCCAGGACGGATGGTTTCTAGGCTAAAGGAGGTCATAATACAACTGACTTCCTAATGACATTGGTCAGACTGGCGTCCTGATTTCCACTTGTCTCTGGAAAGTGGGCCTCGCAGTGTCTGGGGTAGAGAGAGACCTTAAATTACTGTCCTTTTCTAGATTTTTTGTATGATTTTAAGACTACATCTGCCTCATCAATCAAATCAAAATACAAACTACTGGGTAAAATAAAAAGACTGTATTCAATTGGCAGCATTTCATATCATTGAAGTTACTGTTATTAGTATTGCCAGAACTGCCACTAAGGACAAAAATTTTAAAAATGTGATGAAAATAAATGTTAAGTGCCATATGAATGCTGTGTGTTTGAGAATTTGGGCAGAGTGTGGCTTATTGATGGTGCATTCACAGATGATGAGTAGACTTATGTATAAGCATTTTCAGTAGCTAAAATTGGGGTAAAGTGGCCTTTGCTTGAAATGAAATGTGTTCAGATCTTAAAACTAGAGCGTTTTTGTGCTGTGCTCTGATTATTAGAGGAATATCTGAAAAAATTGAGAGTTCTCTTTTAAGCACTTTTGATATCTAGGAATGCTTTTTGGTCCCCATTTGTCTAATTAATTCTGGTTTACCATACTTTGGGTTTTTGGGGTTTTGTCTGTTTGTTTGTTTTAAGTAATATGATATAAAGCACTCATATCTTTTAGAATTACAATTTTTAAAGAATGCTCTAAATATTTTAAGTATCTAGACAAGGAAAGAGAGCATGTTTAATTGTTATCTGAGCTCTAAGCTTTAAACTAATGGCTTTAGTGAACGCAACTGAAACTCTGGCCCTGCATTTCCTTTTCTTGCCTGTTCTCCCCTATTCTGTCTTTCTGTGTGTTAGACTCTTATGTTGATCAGTCTCTTAGGCCAAAATTATGTTTAGATGCTAGGGCAGAGACTTGATGTTTCAGTTCCATCCTGTATAATTCATTCAGTTGCACCACATGTAAAACATGCTGAATCAGCAGAAAACTTTCCAAAACACTCTAGTTTGAGCAGTGTCAGAAAAATACCTGAAATAAATGCATGGTACCAAATGGGCTAATTTATAATATTTCACCTTTTAATCAAATCTATAGAATGTTTACTAGATGCTCAGAAACTGTAAGACAAAGTATCAAATAAATCTGTGCCATCATAATATCCCTTGCACATGCCATTCCTTCCCTGAAAATGCAAAGAATCACCTTTGATTGAAACTTCAGATATTTATAAAAAACATTTGAAATTTAGTATCCATTTTTGGTTTAGTCAAGCCCTAGTTGTTAAAGTATTTTCATTTTACTCCAGAAAACACAAGAGCACATAATTACATACTCACAAAATTCCCTTCTGTAATAGTACAGCAAAGCTGGAAGGAACCTGGAAAGATCATATGCACCCCTCCCTGTCTGTGATAGCATCAAATACTTGTGACTTCTGACAGATACTTATCTACCTTATTCCTAAAAAGTTCATAAGCAGTTTGCTGCTGTGTTCCACTGTCCATAATGGAACTGTCCATAGAAAGCTTATCTTAATATCTAATATGAATTTTCCTTTCTGTAATTTGAATGTATTGCTTGTTTATCTTATCTGGTATAGATATATAGAATAAATATTACTATTATTATTATGTAATTGTTTATATATTATTACAATAAATTTTTTTGAGACCTCTCATCATTCTTTCTGCTCTTTGGATTGTCTCCAGTTGCTTCATATTTCTCTTGAAGTGCAGCAGAACTTAAGTAAATGCTTTGCCTTTGTCTGAGCTAAGATGGATTAAGGTATGGTTAAGAGTACTCCAGAGTGAAATTCTGGATTTTATAAATGGTAACATTCTGGTAAGACTGTTTTCATGATGCTATTATACAACTTTATTGTCTCAAGACATTTATTGTCTCAAGTTTTTGGAGAATATTCAGGTTCCAAAAATTGACCTTTGTCCAATTAGAATATTCACAAGATAAATTAACGTCATCTCTGATGCTCCGTTCCGGAGCTGTGCTACAGTTCATATAGACATAAATGAGCTAGCTTAGCTACCAAATACCTTCAGTAGGGCACAAGCAGCATGAGCTTCAGCTGCAACAAAACTCCATGTCATTAAAGCTTCTTTGCTTTTAATACTTGATCAAAATAGTTGTTTGTACTCTTTGTATTGTGTTGTGAATATGCTCTAATGTCAAGTTCCAAGGCATAGTAAACTAAGAAGATACCCAAGTCAGCAGGACAGGACTCTCCAGCTGACTTTGCAAAATTTTTACATGATCAGGGATCTTTTTTTTTATTACATTCAATTGTATTTAGAAGTGAGAAGAATATGGAAATCTGTACAAGCATTTTTGTGATCCTGCATGTGTAGTATGATTTTTTTTTTCTAGCAACCAATTATTACTTCACTCAGAAGTAATTAGTACTCAGAATTTGACATTCTCATGGATTTACAGACTTATTACATATAAGATGAATCACAGAATGTTGGGGATTGGAAGGGACCTCGAAAGATCATCTAGTCCAGCCCCCCTGCCAAGCAGGATCACCTACAGTAGGTCACACAGGAAGGCGTCCAGGCGGGTTTTGAATGTCTCCAGAGAAGGAGATGCCACAACCTCCCTTGGCAGCCTGTTCTGATGTCCTGTCACTTTCACAGTGAAAAAGTGTTTCCTTATGTTTACATGAAACCTCCTGTGTTCCAGCTTACACCCACT
>NW_010292024.1:0-8230 GCF_000700745.2 Antrostomus carolinensis
CTCTTTGAGTGTGACCATTTGTTACCCTCAGTAAAAAAAAAATTATTGTTAATTTTTTCCTAATAATTCTGCTAGTTGTGAGTCATTAGGAACCCGCATTGAAGGTACTCTGGCTGGTTTGTAGGTTCTCAAATCATTCTTTCTTCACTTTTTGATGCTAAGTACTGAATCTGTCCTTCCATCTTTGTCTTTCTTTGTATCTCAGAGGTTCTCCATAAGTTTTTGAAGATAATATTTAATGGTTCAAATAATGATTTGGCTATTACTCAAGCTGGATTTAGCAGTTACTGCCAACCTGGATATACCCATTTTTAGCTGTCTCTTTTCTTTTTCTGCCTTTTGTTCCTATTACTGTCCTGAAATTAACTGTGCTAAATATCTGATTGTAATTAAATTTCTCTGAGAAGACTGAAGCAACAAAGACTTCAAATGCATCTGTATTCCCCATGTCATTTTACCTGCTCTCTTTCCCTGTTAATGGACCTGCACTACTTTCCTTTGCCTTGATAACATTAATAATATTTGCCCTTCACCCCACAAAGGCTATGAAAGTAAATTAATGACTGCACATTAAGCACCTAGTCACTATAATAAAGAAGGAAAAAGCCTAGCAGGAAATGAATGGCACTTCCAAGATGGGTTTTGCTACTTTGTGCCATACACACGTTAAAGCCACGTGCTCACAAATAAGAATGACAAGAAATATTTGCTCTCTGCTGGGTGATGGAGTACCATCTCTCCTGGACACTGAAGGAAGTGCCAGTCCTCAAGGAAATCATTGTGTGGTCACGCTGCAGAGGCTGGATTAGAATTTTCAAATTTTCAAGCACTAGGAGCAAATGAAGGCAGCACAACCAACCTTACTTCTGGGGTTTCCTGATTTGTGGGCTCTTCCTATTACAATTTTGTGTGTCAATAGATGGAAGGTGAAATATGTGCTCTGCCCCAAGTGCTGGGTAGCATCCTGTTGGCTTCTTTAAGGTCCTGAGTGCTTCCTTACCTTGGAAAAAGTTAGAACTTTCACTCCTGCCTGGGATTGTAACTAGCACCTTGTTACTGTTCTCTGGTTTTGTAGTTCCTTATCCACAAACAGAGAGAATAACATGCTCTTAGAGATTACATAGATTTATAGGATTTCCTAGCACTCCCTTCTATAGTGTCCGATGCCTGTGTAATTGTAACAGGCAGTCTCGCTGTCTTCTGGGAACATTTGGAGATGGTAACTGACTGGCACAGCTCATTGTTAGTGTACACAATGATGTAAATTGTCAATAGAAATTATTTAGAAGTGAACTCAGGCCTCAAGCTGAAACAGGGCCATGAAGAACTGAAACAGCACCATGAAGATGACTAGCAAAAGTGATCTTTGCAAGCCTTCTGCTTCCCCAACTCTTTTGCTTGAGATTACTGGAGACCGACTGCCAACCTGCTATGACGGACACAGAGCAGCCTCTACACCAAGTTGCAGAAGGTTCTAAAGACTTTTTTATAAATAATTTTTTCCCTGTAGAACATTACAGTGCTAATAGACTGGCTGCCCTATGACTCATATCACCAGTTGTTTTGTGACTTGTGTCTAGCACCCTTCTACCTAGATGAAATAATTTATGGTAGACTGTGTTGGCTTTGTAGTAACCAAGATTTCCCACAATAATTATATTCTTACCTGGTGGTTTGTAGCAAAATTAAGATCTTATTTTCTGCTGAAGAGGTGTGAACAATCACTAGAGTGGGTCCAGAGCTGACCCTGGTTTTCTCCCAGATACTCTTTTTTTACTCTGTTGTCCAATCTGGCTGCTGGGGATTTTACTCACAGGCTGTCATCTGACCTCTCTGCCCAGGACTGTAAAATTAATTAAACATGCCTCTCTCCATGCATGCTCGCTAAATAGACTGTCCATTCTAGCACTAGTTAGTACAGCATTTACATCAATGTTAACAGGAAATGTCTAAATACAGAGCATGAAAATTTTGCACTCTGCCTGTTATACAGATCAGCTCATTGTACATCCTCTCCTTGTCCTGTATGTGTAGCCTTTTGTCTCCTCTGTCCTTC
Organism: Antrostomus carolinensis; assembly: GCF_000700745.2. Taxonomy (NCBI): domain Eukaryota; kingdom Metazoa; phylum Chordata; class Aves; order Caprimulgiformes; family Caprimulgidae; genus Antrostomus; species Antrostomus carolinensis. The sequence goes on from NW_010292024.1 coordinate 2,057, forward strand.
CGACTTAATTTTAGTTTGCCCTCTACTTTCACCTCCATTACTGTGTTATACATGGGCAGTTGGCTATGTGACTTAATCATATCAGCCTCCTCCTGCTGCTTTACTTCAATCATCTCCAACCTTTCTCCTCTGAGTTGACAAAGATACTTTCTCCTGTGCCATGGAAAACATGATCTAAAACAATATGATATTGTTACAGTTCTGCATGCACAATTCAATAATGTCCTGTGTAACCAGTCACCTGGCTTTTTTCTTTTTTTTTTTCTTTTTTTTTAATGAAATTGCCCTTGTTATCAGCCTGTTTTCATTCAGTTCTCACAAAAGGATTGTTCACAGCGTGAGTCATGCCAGATATTTCAGTATCTCTGTCAGGAAGTCAGTAAAGATAATAAAAAGGGGTATATGCAGACAAATCTTTGGAAATACTGAATTCAAGAGCAGTGATGCTGCTGATAGCTTTCAGTCATTTTGCAGAACATTAAGAGAAAAAAAACACAACCAAACCCAAAAAGAAACATTTTTTTAAATAATTTTGTATTGCTCCCCGCTGTGTTCACTTGTATCTCTTATGAAACAGGTTTTCCACCTTCATTTTTCATTTTTAGGTCTTGGAATATTCTTCCTGGCAAGAACAACAGAAAGCTTAGCAAGGCAAATGAACTGATGCCTCTAAATGTGTGAGGTCAGAGAGGAGCCCACTGCCAGGCTCCAGGGAGGTAGTGCAGAAGGGTGCTGAGAAATGTGCTCTCCTGCTCTCACTGCTGCCTTCAGGTACAAGGCTGAGTGCTGGTGCCTCTGCCAGGGGAGGTCCTTTCTAGAGTCAGTCCCCTCCCATCTGAATTAGAAAGGGATCACTACCCCCCTCACACGCAAGTGTACTCTGAGATCATCTGTTGTTTTTTGCTTACATGTTTCTCTCCTGAAAATAACTTTGGGTTTGGTTTTTTTTGTTTGTTTGGGTTTTTTTTTTGCAAAGTCAATTGGCAATATCTGTGTCTTTACGAAGCTTTCCTGGCACTGCGTCTGCTGATTGATGGCCGTGAAAATGTAGCATATTTCATTTTCTTTTTCTAGACGTGAAGCCAGCTGCTAATGGTTTTCACAGGGTGAAGCTGGCAGCTGCAGGATCAGGTCTCAAGGCTCTAAAATGTACATTTGCAAGAGAGCCACCTGGGCTTTTGGCTGTTTCATTACTGGTCATTACTGCTCATAAGAAGTGATCTAAGCAAAATGGGTGCTGAGCCTGGCTGTAAATTCTGGGGTTTGACTTGGGAAACCACAGTCATTAGCATCAAATGGAAGTGATCTCAATGATCTTGAATCTTTCTGTAAGCAATTAAAACTTCCCTTGCCTGTTTCCAAAAACACGTTAAGTCCTATGGTCTAACAGCTGACATTTATTTAGTTTTATTCTTCTGCCTCTTCAAGTCAAATAGAGCAACTAATAGATAAGTATTACCCTCTTTATGCTAATTTTGAATGCTTGCTGAAGATTAAAATAAAGCATGGAAGCCAGCATGTCATTAGGCTGAGAGCAAGACCGTCTCTCTGCAGACACCAGACAGCAATAAGGAATCTCCTACAGGTCTTGGATAAAATTGATATCTAAGTACTTGTTCTCTACATAAAGGTTGTTTGATTCCAATATGTCTATATTTTGCCCCATTTTCCTGTATTTCATGGCCAACAAGGGGCAGGGGACTGCAGCTGCGACCATCCAGGCTATGGGATTGCTGTCCTTCTTCAAGCCCCATGCAGCACCTTCTGATTTTTATAAAAGCCCTTTGCAACTATGATGGATGAGATAGGTTTGGGTCTCTCCTAGACGTGTAGATGGCATCTTCTTCTGGGAGGTGGAGACAGGAAAAACACATGGGCTTTGTTGGGCATGTTACTCAGCAGTCTGACTTTTAACAAACCAGGCTTGATGTCTTATCATTCCTAGAGAGACACAGACTCACCAGGATGGCAGGGGAAAAAAAAAAAAGGAAAAGGAGACCTGTGAGGAGATTCACCATCAGTTTTGTAAGCTGCTGTCAGGCAAGAAGCAGGCTGATCTGTATTTACATTTACGTTTTTGGAGTGTTTCACAACTGCTTAAATGGGAAAAAGCAAGCCAGAAATTATCAGCTGTGTGGGAATTACTGAGAGCAGCAAGAGAATTTCATAATCACACAAATATCATGCAAGTGCAAATTTTGCACTGTTGGCCACTGTATCCTCAGAGAAAATTGACCTTGACACACACTTGAACAATTTTAAACAGGAGAAATATGTTCCAGAAGCAGAAATATTGTAAATCAGAACCTTCCTTCCAGGTAGGAAGGTCCTGCTTGCTGGATTTTTAATCTATATGATCAACAAAAAGCATTCATAATTGTTAAGTGGCTGAAAAGTGGGTTTAGAGCATACACCACTTCCTCCTGTGAAGCTCTGCTGGTTGAATTCTGTCTCATCGGGTTGAATTCTCTCTGATCAACATGTGCCACAGAGGTTTTAGATAAGGAACTGGTGAAGAATAGCTGAACAGTGAAAGCTATTATCTCAAAAGACTGATATTTACTGGATTCCTTGCTTTTTACCTTTCTAGCTGAGTCACGGAATTTCCTTTGTTGATGCACATTCCTTTTCCTCCTTTCTCTAACAAATACCATTGAATTGAGTATGCACACAGTCTTAAATACTGTTATCTAGAATTATCTCCAAAAGACCTTTTTAAGTCCTGTTCACATACAAATGAGACTTGAATACTTGCAGGGCAGAGCAGTAGTTAGCAAGCCTGAGAATTAACAATAGAGTTGGGTCAATAAAAGGATATATTATCTGATCACAAGGTGACTGTTTCCACCCTAATGTGAAAAGCTACTTTCTACTGAAAGGCTTGTTGTGAGAATATCGCCTTTAGGAACAACATCTATTAACATCTTTTGGGTGGAAAATAGAGAATTTCTGCATACTGAAGGGTTAAGATCTAGGTGACTTGAGCAAAATATCTATTTCTAAGACAGATTTGATGGCTGCCTCTATAGCGAGGGACTTGGCCTGAGCAAGAGCAATGATAGGTTTTGTACAGGACCAGCTTTTGTAGTGTAGCTGAAGGAGTGTTGTGTGGTGCCATCTGACAAATGCTCTTTCCAGTATGCTCTTTCCAGATCTTCTCAGAACTTGGCTGTGACCAAAACAAGTCATCCTCTGTGTGGCCTGCAAAAAGCCAAACGTATCTCCAACCATGCTGGCTGGACTGACAGCTCTAGCAGACCATCCCCTTTCTCTTTTCCATCCTTCTGGAGACTGAAAATTAGTATGATGCATAGAATCCCGCCCACAAGTTACTTGGGGTATATTTGATGAAGGGAAAATATCTGCATGTTACTGCAGCTGCTGAAGCAGTGAAGCTGGAAGGTTCTGGTTCAGAGAACTCTGAAAGTTTTGAAATGCTATTCCTGCCCTCACCCACTGCAGATTTGATTTAATGCCTACAGGCCAAATTGTTGTTTATAATATTTCACTTTTTCATAAAAAAAATTTTGAAAACCATTATCTATTTTGTTATTTTAGCATCAATTACTGAATTATTGTTGAGGGTGTGTTACACATTTACCATCTTATCATAAATATCCTGGAATATAAAAATGTCTGATTTGTAGACTCTTACTATGAATAAATTAAGCTGGATTTATGAGACTTATGGTCTGTTCTTCCTCTGTTCTTTGGAGGGTTTTGTGAATGTGCAATGAGAGCTCTTATTTCTTATTATGGAATTTTATTGCCACCATGTAACTGGGTTAATATAAGAAGTATAAATAGGGATATGCATTTGCCTGTGAAATGTTTTAATAAGGAGAAAAGCATCTGAAGTTCAAAAAATATGAACTGAAGTACAGACTGTATATCTTATTCTGTAAATGGGAAGAGAAACCATTTCAAGTGCTGAAGAAAGAATGGAGTAGGTGGGAATTGTCCCCTAGGAAGGGTAAAAATTTAATCAGATTTTGCTCTTCTCTGCAACTACATTTTAGCAAACATGCTAAAATTGATTCCTCTTACCTGCTGGTCTCCTGTACAAACTTTCATAAAGTGAAAGAACAGGAGTAGAAAGCAAGAGAAGCTGGAAAGATCTAACAGGAGGATATTTTGCCTTCTAATAGTTCCTCTTCTTTTTGGTTTACATTAACTTGGCTGATGTTAGTGCATGTAGACCTAGACCCAGACAATAACCATGTCCTACTTTTAAAAGACAAAAAAAAATTGAGACACATGAAGTACTCTTCTTAGTGAAGAATACAAGTTATATCCTGTGACTTCCTTGTACATGAGCAAAAAAAAAAAATCCTCATTCGTCCCTGTGCCATCTTGTCATCCTTTACATCCTTCAAATGGTATTTTAACAGCATTAAGTCCACAAGGATACAGGCAATGTCCATGCACATAAACAAAGGGAAGGCAGAGGGCTGCTGCCAGCAGCTGAGGATGGAGCCAACACAGCTGTGCCTAAAGAGATAGCAGCTGGAAAGGACTGAGGTGGCCACCAAAAAGGAGAACAGCTGGAAAACCAAAAAAAGATGTTTTAAAGCAGGCATACACAAAATGGCTTAACTGAAACAGGTGTTGGATCTGGAGAGGTGAGATTGCCTGGCAGGCTGTGGAAGCCCTCACCAGGGGCTGACCCCAGGGAAGGAGCAGTAATGGGAGATGGGAAGCAGAGGGAGAGTTTGCACTTCATACAGATTGGGGAAAACACCTTCCTAGCAGCTCTGCAGCCTTTGGGCTGTAGCAGTAAAAAGCCATGGGGAAGAGGTTTGGCATAATAGACTTTTTGGGTTTCCTTCAAAGGAGAAGGGACTGCTGGAAACTGGCACGAGCTGCTGCTGTTGCTGCTACCAAAGGACAACCGTTGTTCTCAGCCCTCCTGGGCAGATTTCCTTCTGCTGCTGACAATAGGATTTGCTGTGGTTTTTCATAGGAAAGGGATGAGGACCAGTTCAAAGGCTGTAAAACTCACTGTTTTGGAGTAGATTTTCATTGCTCTTTACATGGAGCTATAGATGATAACCTTTTATTCTCATTTTCAGAGTTAACGGACTTATTTTCTTTTGGCTCTAGATGTGAGACTGCAACAGGTATTCTAAACACAATGGGAAATTTGTTTAAAAGGTTAAGACTCCTGCTAATCTAAAACAAAACTGTGATTTTCCATTGTTCATCACTACTGTACCATCTTTGCTGCTCTGTGGTGTCAGATGCAGAGCTAGTGGGTTATTGCTATATTATGTTTCACTGTGAAATCCAGTCAGATTAATGACTTTGGGGTCACCTGAGATTTACATAATTTATATCAATGACTTGCTGTTTAAAATGTTTTACAAAATTGGGAAATAAATTGTAAGTTTTATAAAAATATCATAATTAAAAATTGACTTGTACTAACTGTTGGCTTCGGGAACGTGCAAGAAGTCCAAGTATGATGGATTGTTTTGCTCAATGAAAACGATGAAGAACCCGGAGAGACTTATGATGATAAAAAGCATTTTTTTTAGGTGGCTACATTATCAATCTTTATATTGAGCCAAATGCTGCTTGCATTTCTTCTGTGCATGTTTTATTGACTTCACTGTGACCAGTTGTGGAAGGAGAGCAGTATTTGTATTATACTGAAGAAATATTATCACATTCAAAATGAAAATATGTTCTTGAACCAAGTATAAAACTGCAAAAGCCAGAAATCAAACACTTGTTTTAGTTATGTCTTTAATATGACTTAATCACTCCAGAATTTAGCAGGCTGTGCTAAATCTTTCTGCTATAAAAACAGAAGGGAAATTTTCTTGCCTTGCCTCACATTAGCTCTCAAAATATTCAGATGGTGAATGTTATTTTTTCAATAGTTTGATTTGAGATAAGCAATGAAAAAAAATATGCCACAGGAATCTGTGACATGTAAGGCTGGTCTCGATGTTTGGTGGTTTTTTGTTTTGGTTTGTTTTGGTTTTTTAATGAAAACAGGTTTGGAGGCAGCTGTTACAATGCAAAAATGAGCCAAACTCTGCTCTCCGTGTGAGTGGTATATTCCCAGTGAAAATTGATGGAGTTGGGTAGGACCAATGGCCTTGAATTTAACACGGTATTACAGGGCTCATAACATGAGATCCCTGCGTCGGAAATTAGATACGCTCT